>NC_072431.2:44770000-44875000 GCF_028878055.3 Symphalangus syndactylus
ATGGATAACTGTCTTTTCTCTGTGATCTCACGTGGTGGAGGGGCCCAGTGAACTCTCTGGGGCCTCTTTTGTAATGAATGAGCTCTGCTGTCATGACCTAATTACCTACCAAAACCCCCATCTCCTAATACCATCACCCTGGGGGCCGGAATTTCAACATAAGATTTGGAGGGGTGGGCATAAACATTCAGTCTGTTGTAGTTTCATTTAAACATTTGTCAATAAAATAATAAAGAACAGTTATAGCAGGTGAATCATGTCTGCATTTAAGCACACTACTTATTGTTCTTTTTATTGGACATGGGGAATTTCAAGTGGTAATGGAGATCAACCAAAAAGACCAAGGATACAATAATCGGCCTGTGAAAGTCATTTCTTTTAATACATCTTCTCTCTAAATGGAGAAGAAATAAGTATTCTTTCTTTTAGACCTTTCACTTACTTTTCTGATGAGAGACAACTTACCCATGAAGTAACATTTTTGCTTAGATATTTTAAGCCCTGAAAATGATTTAGAAGAATTTACATAAGATAACTACTATGTCCTGGTTAGAAACCCCTTCTTAAGCAAATATACTATATAAATCCAAAAGCATTTAATGTATATAAAGAAATATGTTTACATCTTTTGTTGATATATATAAAAGAAGGATCTCAATTTCTACAAATTAATATCCTAGGAAAATGATTACCCAATTTCAAATGCCCGAGGATTACTTTCTCTAATTAGCTAACTATTAAGAGCACTAAATAGATTTATCTTTAGACCTATTTTTAATATAGTCTGTCACCTTTTTTCCAAACGAACAGGATTTCATGATTGAAATCAGCTAAGGGATGATGTGACTGAACAAACTTTGATATCAGATGGCTACCAGATCAAGAAAAAGTTGGGCTCTTTCTTGAAGCAAAAGAAGACAAATACAGGATGAACAAAGAAGCGATAATGGTGCAAAAGATAAATGAGGTGATAGTCTACCTTTCCAATAACTTCAAGAAGGAATGGCAGATCTTGACTCCTGAAAGGTTGAAGGAAAACAGTGACCCCAGAAGTATCAAATAGTACTAACTTTCGAACCATGGTTTGGCTTCAACTAAACTGTTTAACACTGGCCTCTGCTACTATTAATCAAAATCAGATCACCTGAGCAAGTCATATCACCTAATTAAACCTTATTTACTTCATATAAGTAAGTGACAGAGTCGGAATAAATAATTTGCCATTTTTATTTGCTAAATTTGATACTAAATACCATCAAATGCGAAGAAAAACAGAAAAAAAATATAAAGCTTATCCAGAGGTCCAACAAATCTGTAAAGGTAGAAAAATTTTAGACAAGTAATATTGGTCTCTTTTTATATCATTTATGAGAATTTGCTTGAGGTGGAATGAAAATAATAATGGAATCAGAACTTTTCCTTCAAAACACCTAAGACCATTGTTTTCTCTCTATATAGACAGTCCAAACTAGACTACGGCTGTTTCCTTTTAGTGGCACAAGTAACATCTATGTCTATCTTTTGCAAGTTCTGTGATGATGAGCTGTGTATATCTGGTTCTCAGTTATATATTCCCAGAAATTAATATAATACCTAGTTCTTAATGAATATGCAATAAGTGTTTGTTGAATTAGTACAACAGATAAATCACAATGATAAACACATGCATCTTAAATCTTTTTTCCTAATTTGGTGAAAAATAGTGTCAACTGGACAGCTCTAGGAAATGACAATGTCAAATATTCTATTGGAGTACTTTGAAATAGATGTATCTTGATTTCCATGCAGTTCTTCTCATGCTGTTTTGCTTCTCTTTTCTTAAATGTCTCTGAGTTTGAAGATAATTTGGGGAATTTGAGAAAAATCTATCCATTAAAGGCCGAGCTCCTCAAAAATGTACCAATTACATTTTTGCTAACTAAACGTAAAGATGTTTTAATATTTCGAGCAGTTATGTGACTTGAAATTTGCTAAAATAATACCTATAAAATATGGAAGATTTGGTATTTTTTTCAAAAAGTAAGCTGGGTAGGTAAGTCTTTTATTGTCTTAAAAATATAAAAATAGAAAATGCTTAAAATTCCATACTTCATTAAATTTTATGTGACACGAATTTAAAGTTCTCATAATAAAGCCCATCTCATTTAAGATCACTTCAGTTGAACAAGGTATCTCAGTTAAAGGAGAGAAGTAACCGTCACAATGAAAAGAAAACTTTTTTCCTGCCTTAAAATAGCATACAACAAAAATGTAAAATCTCAGCTGATAAACATGAAATAGCCCTCACCAGTGGTGGAAATCAGCAATATTAGGGAGCACACTGCAATATTTAACTTAGACTTCATACACATAGGTAAGCTTTTTCCTCTAATATACTGGTTTTTTAAAGCAGAAATTAAGCAATATAGTTTTAAATTGGCTTAAACCAAAACATAAAGTGAATGAAGTCTCAGTTTTTGTCCCAGTTATTATACAACTATTGTGCAACTCTAATGGTTTAAAAGAAGCTAACATGTCTAAATATGAAAGAAAATCCTTATCCAACTAATTATAATTTTGTTTTCATTTTTGTCGGGAGATTCTGTGTATATCCTGGCTTTCTGCCATGTCATGTTAATGCTATAAAAATTCTGAACTTGGAAAGTTATAGGGGGAAGACTTACGATAATATGGTGGCCAAAATATTTATGCTAGAGAGAGGAGCAAGGCACCTGGTAGGCAGATCCATGCTGGTAACTTTTCTAAAGACTTCGATTTTTTAAAGGATGGTTATGTTTATTTGTTGATCACAAGGGTGAACACTCCTATGTTCTCTCTCTGGGACTGAGACAGTCTAGGTAGTATTTGGGATACCTTGTTGTATGGTTTCTAACATCAAAAAAAAAATTAAACTTTAGTAAAGAAAATAGACCTGGAACCACCAAATCAGAGTCCAAAGTAGAATGTTGTAAATGTTGATTGTAAGAGAATTTTTAAAGGCTAATGGGTTACTAAATATCATATTGTTAAAGAACATCTTTTGATAAGAAAAAAGTTCCAAATATATATAAAAGTAATAAGAGCTGATTAAAAATTAGAATACATATTATATCACTTTTGCATAAAAATACACATAGGAAAATACTGAAACTATATACATATCCAAATGTTAGCAGTATTTTCTTTTTGAAAGTTCATGGTGTTTCCACTGATTTTCTCTAATTTCTAGATATTCTGCACTGGATATAAAATTACTCTCTTGATTGGGAAAAAATGTTAAGAGCTATAGAAAATTCAAAAGATCAGAGAATATTTGGAAATTGACTAGTTGAAGCATATCTAAGAAGAAAATGTGATTTGAGCTGAATTTTGATGAACAAGTGAAGGTTATTCTGAGTGCAGGGAATAGCATAAATGACCCTTGGTAGGAAAACAGTAGGCTTGTCTGAGGCATGGCACAGAGTCTGTGTTGCTGGGTAAAGAAGTGGTTGGGCTAAGTGAGAGAGAAGTGCAAGATGGGCCTCTAGAAAGCAGTTTGGAGTCAGGTGTGGTTAGCCTTCAAAGCCATGTGTAAGGCTGTACTTACGAGCAGCAGTCAGAGAACACTGACAGCTCATGAGAAGGGGATCATAGCAGTTTTGAGGAGATTCTCCTGATGGTCACCCATTATTCAGAAAGATTTTGCACAGTACTTATGAGGTTCCTTTGACTTAATAAGAGTTAGGATAAGGAGCAAGAGATTTAAATGGCATTTCAGAGTTAAAATGACAGGATTTGCTACCTGGCTGAGTGTAGAGACATGGAGGGGAGGAGGGCTGAGCTTTAGGAAGGCTGTTTGGGTTTAAGGGTTTGGTGACTGGGAGGGGAGTCAACGGGCAGAGATTAACATTGGCCCACTAGTTAAAATCTCACATTAGTGCTCTCACTTGAGAATGTGAAGACACCAAGTTTAGTGCACAAGTATGCAGAGAGAAAACATAAACCCAAGGATAGAGCTCTGGGGAATTTCCTCTTTTAAGGGGCAAGGGAAGGAAGACGGGCCCTTGAGAAAGGAGAGAGAATGCTCAAACAGAACCAAGATGCTTAGTTTCACAGGAGAAAAGAAAGGAGACTGTTTCAAAAGGCAAATGAATGGCAGCAAGGCCAAGATGTTCTGCGGGGACTGGGAGAAAGTGTTGAGGTTTTCAGCTTCATTCCCTCTTCATTTGCCCCACTCCCAGCCTTTGAAGCCAGGGCTTCCTGGGGCAACTATAACACTTACCTCCAAAATTTTCCCTACAAAAATGAACATGGTAGAGGAAAGAAAGCATGGAGCAAGAAAGCCTGGTGTGAGGTCTACTTCACTGAATAACATCAGGTTTTAAACCCAGAGGGACCTTCAGTCATTTAGTTCAATCTTCTCATTTTATAGACAAACAAGTGAAACTACCACCGTTTATATGACTTGCTCATGGTCCCAAAATCTCAGGACCTTGGATCCTACCTTTGTGCTTGCTGAGTTGGCATCTCCAATAATAGCTAGTTACTTGAAAACTACAGGAAATGGGCCGGGCATGGTGGCTCACGCTTGTAATCCCAGCACTTTGGGAGGCCCAGGCGGGCAGATCACGAGGTCAGGAGATCGAGACCACGGTGAAACCCCGTCTCTACTAAAAATACAAAAAATTAGCCGGGCATGGTGGCAGGCGCCTGTAGTCCCAGCTACTCAGAGAGGCTGAGGCAGGAGAATGGCATGAACCCGGGAGGTGGAGCTTGCAGTGAGCCGAGATTGCGCCACTGCACTCCAGCCTGGGCGACAGAGCGAGACTCCGTCTCAAAAAAAAAAAAAAAGAAAACTACAGGAAATGCCACTGAGTCTATGAAGTGGAATCCTGAGTCATTCTCATTTTAAGATTTTTATTTAAATCTAAGGTTTTATTTCTCCTTGAAGCAGGCTTATCCTTAGTAAAGCCCATTCCTTTGTCCATCATGATTAGTAGCAAGGTTTTATTTTGTTTTGATTTGTTTTGCTTGTTTTACAATTCACAGGTAAAATGAACATGGGAAATATTTTTTTCTTAAAAATCACAACAGCTGGCCAGTAGCAGTGGCTCACATCTGTAATCCCAGCACTTTGAGAGGCCAAGGCGGGTGGATCACGAGGTCAGGAGTTCAAGACCAGCCTGGCCAAGATGGTGAAACCCCACCTCTACTAAAAATACAAAAATTAGCTGGGCACGGTGGAAGGTGTCTGTAATCCCAGCTAATTGGGAGGCTGTGGCAGGAGAATCACTTGAACTTGGGCGGCAGAGGTTGCAGTGCCCTGCACTGTAGCCTGGGTGATGGAGGGAGGCTCCCTCAAAACAAACAAACAAACAAACCAACAAACACAATAGCAAAGAGTTGGAACCAACCCAAATGTCCACCAATGATAGACTAGATTAAGAAAATGTGGCACATATACACCATGGAATACTATGCAGCCATAAAAAAGGATGAGTTCATGTCCTTTGTAGGGACATGGATGAAGCTGGAAACCATCATTCTCAGCAAACTACCACAAGAACAAAAAAACCAAACACTGCATGTTCTCACTCATAGGTGGGAATTGAACAATGAGAACACTTGGACACAGGAAGGGGAACATCACACATTGGGGCCTGTTGTGGGGTGGGGGAAGGGAGGAGGGAAAGCATTAAGAGATATACCTAATGTAAATGACAAGTTAATGGGTCCAGCACACCAACGTGGCACATGTATACATATGTAACAAACCTGTACATTGTGCACATGTACCCTAGAACTTAAAGTATTAAAAAAAAAAAAAAGCTAAGTAGACAACAAGAGCACAGCAAAGGAAGAAATGAGTTACAGTGTTGAGTACATAACAGAACCATTATCTGAAGTAGAAATATCAAAACTGCAAGAAGTGAAAGATAAAAGAAAATAGGTGAAAAGAGAGTCCTTCAGGCTCCGGGTCTCCTAGTGCTCCATGCAGAGAAAGATATAAGGAGCTAGGACTGGTTGAGAAGATCACATGGTCATAGTCTCCCCAGCAGTCAGCAGGTGGGGCCCAGTGCCTGGGCAATGGAGATGCTCTCTCAAGGGAAGGGTTGGATGGAAGTTAGAAGCAGCCTTCATGTGAGTCGGAGGAATAAAGTAGTGTGTAAATGGTCATTCTTATGCAATAGACCAAGACGTAATCAACTTGAAAAATAATTGTATTGTGAAAAGCAAGGAGAATTATGTGTTATGGACTGAACTATTGTATCCTTCTCAAGATTCACATATTGAAGCCCTAACTCTCAGTGTGACTGGGAGATGGGGTCTCTAAGGAAGTAATTAAGATTAAATGAGGTCATAAGGGTAGGGCCCTGATTCAATAGGATTAGTGGGTCCTTATAAGAAGAGACACCAGAGAACTCACTTGCTCTCTCTCCTTGCACAAAGAATACCACGTGAGCACAGAGTGAGAAGGCAGCCATCTTGGACCCAAGGGAAACCCACCCACCAGATACCGGCCCTGATGGCATATTGATCTTGGACTTCCAGTCTCCCAAATTGGATGCAAATAAATTTCTGTTGTTTGAGCCAACCAGTCTAGTATTTTGTTAGGGCCACTCAAGCAAATACATTACTTATTAATAAATGCCTTGTTAGTAATATGGCATCATAGCTAAGAATACAGGCATTAAAGTCAGACAGCCTAAGTAAAAATTCCTTCACCACCACACTCAAGCCTGGTGATCTTGGGCAAATATGCAACATTGAAATTCCTCAGTTCCCTTATCTACAATGCGAAATGATAAAATAACCTATCTCATTAGCTAAAGTGAGGATGAAATAAAATCATGTATGTAAAGTGTCTGGTACATACTAAGTACTCAATGAATATTAATTTAAAATAATAAAAGAATAAGATTATTTCACCAACCATAATTATAAATAAAATCAACCACCCTGGGCTCTAAAATGGTTAAAAGGTAACTCAACAATTCTAGGTTTTATCTCATTTAGATAAGAAAAAATCTAAATTTTTAAAATAATTTCTAGTAATAGTATAAAAGGCTCAGAAATTGAAGTTCTAAAGACACTGAATGTAACACTTGCATCATGTTGGAGAGTCATGGAGTAGGTTTCAGAATCCCTTTTGCCTGCCCTTACTTCGGTGAATTCTAATCCTGTCACACCTTGAGTCAGGACTCATAATGTAGTCATACCACACAGCTCTTAGATCTGCTCCTGTTCTTACTATTATTCAATGCCATTTCAATATTTCCTCATCTCTTTTATGTAATTACTTAAGTAACTAAGACTTTGTAACTTGTGGTCATTTAAAAATATATCTCATTTTTAGTAAATGTCTT
Source organism: Symphalangus syndactylus (assembly GCF_028878055.3). NCBI lineage: Eukaryota > Metazoa > Chordata > Mammalia > Primates > Hylobatidae > Symphalangus > Symphalangus syndactylus. The sequence goes on from NC_072431.2 coordinate 44,777,326, forward strand.
CTTCTAATCTTCAGCTTTAAACAATAAGTTAAATCTGGTTGCTTTTGCACAACTGCCCTTCTGGTTTCCTGGAACTTTCATAAATGAAATGCACGTTAAAAAGCATTCACTGTTTTTAACACTATTTCTTTCCACATGTCTAATTCGAAGTAGGCTTTCCTATGAAGCTAATGAAGATTCAGACCCCTCAGTTACATTGGGCCCTTTCCAAGGATCTGGCAGAGGCCCTGGGAATTTAGTATTCATAGTTCTGTATTATATTTCTTAAGAGGGTCCTCCAAATTATATACCATCCTCACCTTGCTGTTGCTATATCCTCTGAACTTTCAAAATATTTCATATTTAAAGTAATACTTGAAATTTAATAGGAATTCCAGTTGAAGGAAAATTAGGCTATGGAAAGTAGTCTGTAAAAAAATACCTCTGCAGGCCATGCATGGTGGCTCACACCTGTAATCCCAGCACTTTGGGAGGCCGAGGAGGGCAGATCACCTGAGGTCAGGAGTTCGAGACCAGCCTAACCAATATGATGAAACCCTGTCTCTACTGAAAATACAAAAATTAGCTATGCATGGTGGCATGCATCTGTAATCCCAGCTACTCAGGAGGCTGAGACAGGAAAATCGCTTGAACCCGGGAGACAGAGGTTGCAGTGAGCCAAGATCACGTCATTGCACTTCAGCCTGGGCAACAAGAGTGAAAATTCACCTCAAAAAAAAACAAAACCTCTGCATATACCTCTTAGCCTCCAAACTGAACAAAATGGGTATTTCACCATGTACTCATAGGTTCCAACTTTTATTTTAGCTCCAGAGGTCTTTTGTCAAATGCAGTCTTACCAAGTAGAACTTCTCTATCCAAAGAAAGTCAAGGGGAGCTCTACTCACTCACTACCCCTTCAACCCCAACTGCTTAAGCACGTATAGAAAGCCTGATTGGTCCTGTCCTCACAGCACAGTTTGAAAGCCACTAATCTAGACAATAATACGCAGTGGGTGTATAACTGGAGACAGAGAAGGAAAACCTCACGTGATTTTGTAGTGTAGGTAAGACTATAAGATATCCATCACCATAGGATAACCAGCCATTTTCCTGATGGGTGGAATATATTCTGCCTAGAATCATGGGGAAACTGTGCAAGACAATTTTTGAGGCTCTTTCTCACCAGTTGATCTCAGGTCTCTCAGGAGAAGACAGGAATAACTACTCTCAGAAACATTTACATTCTAAATATCAGAGATTACTGTTGTCTGATACTCATATTGGAAATATATGGAAAAACCACTCAAGATTTGGCAGATGAATTCTTTTACTTTATATGGGACTCCAAAAACCTATGCAGTTGAAAAGGACTTGAATACAAAGATATGCAAAATACTCGAAGAAAACACCTTAAGTTTACATATCACCACGTCTTTCTTCTAACTACGCTTTGAATTTCACATCCTTGAATTCCAAATGTTTGCAAACATTTTCTGACCCAACTGAACTACATTTCAATCTACTTGGCTCCAGCTTTTGTAAACATTCAATGAAATTGATTTTCTTTAGGAAACATGCTACATTATTCACATTGTCCCCTTTTATCTATATGGAATACAAAACATCAATTCTTTAATCATGTTATTTGTTAAGACATTTAATTTTTCTTTGGTAAGCTTAATCTTCAATCATTCCTTTATTCATTCGGCATAAATTTACTTGGTGTTTATCTTCCAGATTCTGTGTTAAAAAAAACAAACTAGGGGTACAAAAAGAAATAAGATTAGAACTTGTCTTAAAAAGAACAAGGTCGTAGAAGCCAATGACCATGCTTGTTGACTCATCTCTGGAATCTCCATATGTAACTTGGCATTTAATAAATGTATTTTATTGCCATGGTATTATCAACTAGGCAAGAGTCATGAACATTCCATTTTGGTGGAAATTTATTTACATGAGTGCCCAGTAATAGGTTCTGTATTTAATTCTCTATTTCTTTTATATATATGTTTTTAAACTAATACCTAAGGTAAATTATTTCTCCCTACAGATTAAATTCCTATCACTAATACATATGCTTGTAATCATAAGCTTATTTGGAAACGAGACACACTGTTCTACACAGCTGCTGCCCCCCCCCCAGTATCTGTGGGTTCTGCATTGGTGGATTCAACCAACCACAAATAGAAGATATTCTAAATAAAATTGTGTCTATACTGAATGCGTACAGACTTTTTTCTTGTCATCATTCTCTGAACAATAGAGTATAACAACTATTTACATAGTATTTACATTATATTAGGTATTATAAGTAATCTAGAGATGAGTTTATGTATACAGGAGAATGTAAGTTAAGTTACACGCAAATACTACACCATTTTATATCAGGCAGCACTTGAGTATCTTCAGATTTTGGTATCTGAGGGAGATCCTGGAACCAATCCTCCACGGATACCAATAGAAGACTGTACTCTATAAATTCTTACCTAGAGAATCAAAATCCTATAGTTAATCAGGAAAAGCTGGTTGCTTTATCAATTAGTCCTTATTGCATCCAGCCAAGCCAAGAAATCAGCAATTTAGTAAAATGATTTATAAAAAAGCACTAGGAATAATTTATTTTGGGGATCTTACACTACTACAAATCATTCAAACAACAGTGGGGCCACAGATCCTGAGCTGCTGTTCTCATTGGTTTCCTTCTTCCTCACCAACATTCCCATCAACAATTATACCTCTAAAGGACGCTGGTAATCACAGCCTCTAATCCATTAGCACCTCACTCTTACCTTTCCTTTATTTAAAACATTCTTGAATTCAAGGACATTTTTAGCAAGCAGGGCCCACAGGTCATCTCTTACTAGCTTCTCTGCTACCCTGGATGGAAAGGAAACAGAAGTAGAGGAGCATTATCCATCTATTTTGAAAATGCCTGGTCTGGGGAGAAGCCCGCTGTCTATTTATTTTACATGATGGCCCCCACTCCTATTTTCATCAACCTACACTTCATATACTTCATGATATACCCGAGTGCAGCTTGTCATGGTTACCAGTGACTGATATTATTAAATATACAAAATCATTTTACCAGATGATAAAGGAAGCTACACTGTCTAAAAATTTCATATATCTAACGTGTTGTATAAACAGCCTAAATCCCTATACATTTTATAACTTCAGCAGTCTAAAGGTTAAAGCCTGTCAGTTGAATTTCACAAATTCCAGGAAGAAATGGGGAAGTAGCACCAACTCTTCATTGTATACCAGTGATCAAACATCTCCTCATTACACTTCAATATTGTTGCCTCTAAAGGTCACCATTGCTGAACATAATCACACAAAATCAAAGCTGCAAACTTTATATATCATGGAGGCAGTAAATAGCTTGGAGGTTTATTTTCTGGTGCCTGAACAACACTCTGAACCCATGTATAAATTCCTGGGAACTGTCGCATGAACCAAACATATTTGCAGTGCCTAACAATAGCTTCGATTAAATAAGTTTCCTGTAAAAATATTTTTTTCTGTCATTTCAGGTGAAAAATGCAACTCCCTACCCACAAAGTAGTATAAGTCTTTTTAATTTGTCTGTTTTAAATGAAATTACCTTCTCTTATCTTCCTGTAAAAACATGTTTGATAATGATTTGTAAATAACCTTCCAAATGGAATATCCAAAAGTTTACCTCAAAGGGAAGTCATGAAGTTCATTTAGTAAAGCACTAATATGCCCAATAATCACATATATGCTCCTTGCTTTTTTCATTCATTGATTTCGCTGCACGTTATTTGGACAACCCGTCACTTTGCAAGATCTATGGACTCAAAGTAGAAGCCTAGCCTCATCAAAGCCACCATCAGTTCTAATTACGTCCATACTTGGTCCTTGCATTTATTCTCTGTTCAACAGTCAATATTTTTTTTTACTATACAGCTTATATCATTTCATTTCCACAGATGAGCCTAAAACTCTCCAGTGGCTTCTGATTATACTTAAATTCAAACTGCTCACCATGGTCTACAGAGCCTTGCAGAAACTGATCCCTGCATCACTCTGGTCTCAACTCCTACCATTCTTTTTATTTGCTTAATTCCAGCAACACCAAATTCATTTGTGTTGAATGTGCAAGGTCTTTGATGGCTAGAGATTTGCACTCTTATTCATTCCCCTGTGCAGGTACATCCTGTTCCCAAATCTTGAAATGACTATTTCTCTTTTTTTTTTCTTCTTATCTTCTCTAGGATGCTCTCTTTTCAGGAAAACTGTTTCTCCCCACCAAAACCAATTACCTCTCATTCCTGCAATCTCTTTTTATCCCATCCCCCTACATTATTTCAGTCATGGAACTTATAATCTGAAGTTGTCTTACTCAGACAATTTGTTTACTGGTTTGTTCTCTGTTTCTGCCTTCACTAGCGAAAAGGTCTGCTAGAAGCAGGTACTTAGTCTATTTTTTTCAGCAGCACGTGGTAGAGATGCAATAAAGATATACAAATGCTTCTTAACTTACAGTGGGGCTTATCCTGATAAATCCATAATAAGTTGAAAATACTGTTACATTGAAAAAGCATTTAATACATCTAACCTACCGAACGTCATAGCTCCATCTAACCTGTCTTAAATGTGCTTAGAACAATTGTATTAGCCTACAGATGGAGAAAAGCATCTGGCAACACAGTGCACTGTAGAACATATCTATTGTTTATCCTTGTGATCATGTGGCAGACTGGAAGTAGCGGCTCACTGCTGCTACTCAGCATGAGAGAGAGAGTATCACAGCATACTGTGCTACTCTCTTGGGCATATTGCTAGCCCAAGAAGAGATCAAAATTGCAAATTTGAAATATAGCTTTTAGTAAATGCATATTACTTTCATACTATTATAAAGTCAAAAAAATCTAAGCCAAACCACTGTAAGTCTGTGACGGTCTGTAGATTATCAAATAAATAAAATTTTAGGATGTTTTCATTGACAGAAATTTATGCCTTTAAAGATAGTTTACCATTTAAATTCAGAAAAAAAAAATAACATGACAGTTCTATATAAATAGATATAGCATGAGTGCAAAGTACACATTATATTTTGCACTATTATATATATTAATCAGTAATTATTATTAATGTGGCATGATTAATTCAGTATATCATTTTCCAGAAGGTCTGTGATTTTCACCATGTCATGATGAAAAACAATTTTTAATCAGATTCTTGATTTCTAATACAGTTTTCACTGAAAATAATAATAATCATGTTTGTCTTCCAGTATATAGCAAACGCTATGAAGTATTTTTAAAAATCTTTTCCCTGTATTTAAATCAGAATATCCAATACTGAAGGAGCTGCACTGATGATAAAATAATGTCTTTTGTTCTGACTTCTTGCCTTGTTAATGAAGAATTTAAGATGGTCAGCTGCTTATTTTCATATTGGAACATTAAGTTGCCTACTTAAGAATTCAAAGGCGGGCAAGGTGACTCATGCCTGTAATCACAGCACTTTTGGAACTTGAGGCAGAAGGATCACTTGAGCTCAGGAGTTCAAGACCAGCCTGGGCAACATAGCAAGACCTCATCTCTTCTAAAAATCAAAAGAATTAGCCAGGTGTGGTGGCCCATGCCTGTAGTTTCAGCCATTCAGGTGGCAAAGGCACCAGGATTGCCTGAGCCTAGGAAGTGAAGGCAACCTGATCATGCCTCTGTACTACAGCCTCGGCAACAGGGCAAGACTCTGTTCTAAAGAAAAAAAAAAAACAACAACAACAAATCAGAGGAGCGTCAGTCCTAAAAAGAAATAAAGAAAACAATCCCATTTACTATAGCATGAAAAAAGATAAACTTAGAAATAAATTTAACCAAAGGAGTATATAAATTACACACTGAAAACTATAAAACACTGCTAAAATAAATTTTAAAAGATACAAGTAAATCTCATGCTCATAGATTGGAAGATTTAATATTATTAAAATGTCTATACTACCCACAGCTACCTAAAAATTCAATGTAATCCCTATAAAAATCTCAATGACATTTTTTGTAAAAATAGAAAAAAAATTCCTAATATTCATATGGATTGTTAAGGGACCCCAAATAACTAAAACAATCTGGAAAAGAAGGAAAATGTGGAAGCCTCACACTTCCTGATTTCAAAACATACAGCAAAGCAACAGTAATCCGGATGATGTAATACTGGCATAAAGTCAAATATCTGGATCAATGGAACAGAATAGAGAGGCCAGAAACAAACCCTTATATATATGGCCAAATGATATTCAACAAGGATGCCAACGCTACACAATGGGGAAAGGACAGTGTCTTTAACGAGTAGTATTGGAAAAACTGAATATCCATTTGCAAAATAATTATTTTGGACCCTTGACATTATACACAAAAATTAACTCAAAATGAGCGAAATATAAGCCGAAAAGCTACAAAACTCCTAAAGCAAAACAGAGAAAGAGTATCAAGACATTGGATTTGACATAATTTTTTGGATATGACACATATGACAAAATCACAGACAGTAAAAGAAAAAAAACAGATAAATGGGACTATATCAGACTAAAAGCTATCGAAGAAAACAATCAGTGAAGAAAAAGAGCAACCTATGGAATGCGAAAGAATATTTGCAAGTCATGTGTTTGATATAGGGTTAATACCCAGAATATATAAGGAACTTCTACAACTCAACCACAAAAAAACAAATCACCCAATTTAAAAATGGGCTAAGGACTTGAATAGACAATTCTCCAAAGAAGACATGCAAATGACCAATAAGCCTATAAAAAATGCTCAACATCACTAATAATAAGAGAAATGCAAACCAAAATCAAAATGAGATATCACTTCACACCCATTGGAATTGCCACTATCAAAGGAACAGAAAATAACAAGTGCTGGTGAAGACGCGGAGAAATTACAACCCTTGTGCACTGTTGGTGGGAGTGTAAAATAGTACAGCTATATAGAAATTACAGATTGGAGGTTCCTCAAAAAATTTAAAATAGAATTACCATGTATCCAGCAATCTCAGTTCTGGGTATATATTTTGAATCCAAAAGAATTCAAAGCAGGATCTCAAAGAGATATTTGCACACCCCTCTTCATTGCAGCGTTATTCACAATAGCTAAAAGTGGAAGCAAACCAAATCTCCATCAACAGATACATGGATAAAGAGAATGTGGTATATACACAATGGAGTGTTATGCAGCATTTTAAAAAGAAAATTCTGTCATATGCAACAATGTGAATGAACCCTAAGGACATATGCTAAGTGAAATAAACCAGTCACAGAAGGACAAATGCTATGTGATTCCACTTATACAACATATTTAAAGTAGTCCAAATCATAGAGACCGAAAGTAGAAAGGTGGTTGCCAAGGATTGGGGGAGAAGAAAGGAGAAATTAGTTTAACGGCTATAGAGTTTCAGTTTCACAAGATAAACAAGTTCTAGAGATCTGTTGCACAACAATGTAAATACACAACACCACCACCTCATACACTTAAAAATTATTAAAATGATAAAATTTATGTTATGTGGTTTTTACCACAATAAAAATAATAATGATTCAAGGAAAAGCTTTCTAGCTTTATTTCCTGCAGCTTACCGCAGAAATAAGCATACTTCATGAAGTAATTGCTTCTGGTCAGTTTTCTACACTCTTCTTTTTGATGAAAAGTTTGAAAAAATTAGAGACCAGGAGTCACTAAAATGAATTTTCATCAAGGAACACTGTCAAAGAAAAATTACAAGGGAACAGAAATAAAAATAAAAGATAAGATTGTTTTCCACATTAAGATGCTACTTCCCACAGCCATATCCACTGGCTTATCTGTAACTTTAATGTATGTAAGTTACGCTGTGTACACAACATGTTAATGAAAGAAATGAGTGATTAGCAAGTTTAAGTAAAAACAGCTTATGACCAAAATTATTCAGATATTTCTTTCCATTTTAATTTCAAAGAACATGTTCTCATTTATTCCACTCATTTGTGGTTTATTTCCAACTACCTTCAAAAGAGACTTCAGAAAAGTCTAATTGAGGGATATCAACTAATAAACTTCTGTACAAAATATGTAAAACCATTGTCCTCTCTATTCTTTTGATTATAACATTAGATTCAATTATCACTTAAGGGAGATCTAAAACACTGTTTTGAGTACAGACTGGTTTTCATTTTACAGTTCTCTGTGTGTGTGCATGTGTGTGCGGTATGTGTATGCATGTGTGTATTGGTTATTGTTGTTTAATACTTTATTGGATATAGGTCCACACCTGTGTATGGATTACTCCAGTTCAAAGAACTTTGTTCCCTTGATTTTTCATCCTTTATTTACTCCATATAGTCAACAGTGATTCAGGTCCAAACTCCCTATGAGACAGGAATTTCTTCAGAGCAGTGGGACCGGCACATTTCTCACATACAGTTTCTTGTGTCTCTGTTACATCCAGGACACATGCAGTTTGCAGCTTCATGGGCAGACAAGTCTCTCAATGTAGGTATATAAGCGAATTCTAAATAGAGGCAGATGGTGGGTTTCTTACAACTTTTGACTTTTTCATGTGCTGATTCTGTTCAACCTAATGACTTAATCTGAACATTACATTTCCCACTGCTGCTGAACATTATTTCATGGAGTTATATAGTTTTATGTTTCTTCTCTTATTTATGTTTGTTTGGGGAATTTGTGAAATGCTTTTTGATCTGCAATGAGATGAGGGTTTTTTATATTACAAAATAATGGGACTACATGCTGTATGAACTACCTTATCTTTTGTTCATTTTGCCCATTTTATTGTACTCATTGTAGCTAATAAATATATCAACACGCTCTCATGTGAAACCTGTCAGATCTGTGAGGCATGACTTCCCATCATTGGATAGAAATCTAAAACCAAATTTATCCCTGAAAAGAAATGAATGATAGGCTATTTAAAATAAACTAGAAAAGGGTAGCAACAATTTTCTTAAATGGACATATTTAAACAAAGAACACATTCTTTTCTACTTTGGAATTATTAAGAAGTTTCAATCTAAAAAGAAATATTCAAAGTAAGTACTACAAGCTGTAGGTGAAATGGCTGCCGCCATAATCTCCTAGAGTTTAAGGCCTATTACCTCAATCTTATGATCTCTTTAAATCACTACAAAACAGTGACAAAACAACATCAGTGATCTCTCTAAAGCTGCACTATCCAATACAGAAACCACTAGCTATTTAAATCGAAATTTAATTAAAATTAAAATTAAATTAGAATCACATTAGCTATATTTCAAGTGCTCAGTATGTGGCTAGTGGCTACCATATTGGATATTTCCTTCATCTCAGAAAGCTCAATTGGATAGAACTGCTCAAAATCATTATGTATACACATTTGCCATCATTTTTAGTGTTGGAAAATGTGCTCCACAGTGAAATTGCTAAATGCCACTTGTCTCAACCTGCACCTGCCCAATTTTACAAAGAATTTTAAGAAATCTCTAATTTGAGGTAAATAACTAGTGAGAGGCTGCCTAGTGAAACATAAGAGCCACTTTCATGGTTTAAGGATCCCAAAATATCCTTTAGAAAAGATCTAATAATCCCTTTTAGACAATTGTTAGGTACTCTAGTCTTTGTTTTTGTGAATTTCAATGAATTTTAGGAGTAGGCAGTAGATTTGTTTCCCTATTAAATGTTTAGAAGGATTTTAAATATTACTAAAACCTCTAGTAGTAAGGAATTGAAACATTATGCTCTGTTCAATTACTACCATATCTTAATAATTTGAGTGTTAGCTCCTTTTCTCAACCAGAAAACCACCCCTTAAGCAGTAATTCACCACCTTAATTAAAGACAAAAATGCTTTCTTTTATAGAAAGAGTAAGTGGAATTTTATCAGTCCAAAATAAAATAGTGGAGGTATTGGTGATTAGGAAAGGGAATATTTTAATGCAAGGACAATGAGAGATAAAAAGAGAAATAAGATTTTCTAACTGTGTGGGTAAAGCTGGTGTACATCACTCAAAGGAAATTATTTCTCCCAAGGCAAATTTACAGCCCCAGTCCCCACCCCAGGACTACTCTTCCTTCTACTCTAGGACTCACACAGCAACACACATATAAACTGTAGGTAGTTGGATTATTATCTCCCAGTCACTGTTCAGCCAGACACTTAGGTAGAAATAGAAACCGTGAACAGTGGCTTATATTGTCTGCCTCAGGGTACATGTCCTGTCAAAGATTAGAGGAAGGCTCTACTCAAGACCACCCCACACAGTAATACAGGTTGGGCCGTGCACACACTTTTGAAGCAACTCTAGCTCTCCAGTTCTGCTTGCCTGGGAACATACCCAACAATGGTTCCTAAGTGGAAACTGACATTTAAGGAATCTAAGTTTAAAGATGAGATAATTTTGAGCTTGACTTGGATAGTTCGTTATATTTGTGTTTTTTCAAAGACCTATTTGTATGAATATTTTTACTGCTGGTAAAAACCTTTACCATTGATTAGCAATTTAACTTTTTAGGAAGTCTGTGAGGTGCGGTAGAATCACACATATTTGGATCAAAATCTCAATCAATTCCTGCCACTTACGGGTTCAATAATCTTGAGTAAATCTCTTAACCCATCTGAAACTCAACATCTTCCTCTAGAAAGGTGGGCTCTTTGGCTTCAAAAGAGTTCTATGAGTAGTGTGAAACTATACATGTTGAAAATGCAGTATGTATAATTTGTACTAAAAACAACTTAATTTTTTCAGTTATTTGCACTATGCTCTAAAATTGCTTATATTCCTTCTTCCTTCAAGCACTATTATTTTTGATAACCTACGATAAATATAGCACTTGCTAAGTTATTTACTTATAGTAATATTAGATTATCTTATTATACACATTTTCAGATGAGGAACCTGAGGCAGGGTGGGGGATAAGTAATGTACCTACACAGAGGTTGTTCAAAACAGAGCTGTATGTATTGAAATCAAGAATTTGAATTCGAGTTTCTGATTCCAAAGCTATGGTTTATGCAGCTTCTCAGTACAAGGAAATTTGATATTTAGTTTAGCAGATGTGTAGGCAAAATCCTAAGACAGGGATCACTTGTCCCAAGTAAGGTAGAAACTGTCTTGCAAATTACCATTCACTTCTGACTTGTCAAATGGAACCTCTCTTTGAAGCCATTGAGTATGTCTAATTGTCTAATTCATACCTATTTATCCATCAGTTAGCTCAGCACCTAGTTGGCTCTCATTAAATGTCTCTTTTTATCTTTTTTTTTTTTGGAGACAGAGTCTCACTCTGTCACCCAGGCTGGAGTACAGTGGTGCAGTCCTAGCTCACTGCAGCCTCAATCTTCTGGGCTCAAGTGATCTTCCCACTTTGGCCTCCCAAAGTGCTGGGATTACAGGCGTGAGCCACTGCGTCCAGCCCAAATTTTCTTAAATTGACATAAAATATTTTCCACTATATCTTTAGGGATAATCACTGAAACACATGGATATCTATAGTGTCTCATTTTTCTAAAATATGAACATTTCTTTGGGGATTGTTTTAAAAATTAAATGTTAAATAATGAAGAATATACATAAACACACATAAACCCACATGCATGTGTGTATATTTCCATCATATGGTCATACGTTTTAGTTCTATAACAAGTATTAAAAGAAACAGAATAATTTCTATTTTGCTTAGCAGCAAACTAACTAATTTTTAAAAATTGCTTTTGAAATTTCAGTTTCTGATTTGTTTCCATATAAGGAGTTTCCCCCTCTTATTTCCTGAAAGAGTATTGAGTTTGTAGTAAATCAACAACAAAATTAAAATTTGGCCACCACCTGCCAGAATTCTCACTCTGCAACATGAAGACTCAAAGGAGATGAAAAATTCAAGGTTAATAAGATTATCACCATCTCTTTTTTTTTTTGTATACGTGTATCTAAATCTGTGCCTCCCAGCCTTTCTTCACTGAGCAGAAGATTATAATCATTGCTAAAGTCTCAGGTTTTTGCTTCTCTGCACAAAAATGAAATCAGTGGTGTGTAGCTGAATGCATTCCAGATAGCAATAGCATATCATTAGCATATCAGTGACAGCATCAAAAAAAATACATGAAAATAAAAACATTGCATACAAATGGAGATGTGTAAGAGTTTTCTACAAAAGAGAAACTATTTTCCTTGTTGCTTTTTGAATGGGTCTTTAAATTATAGTTACGACAGGGCCAAAGCTCTCAAAACCTGGACATCTTAGGAAATAAAATAGGAGACTAGCAACTGAGAAATCTAGATATCATACTGTTAAGTCACCCTGTGTTCCAGAGCATATATTCTTCCAGTGCTCCAAACTTTATCACCTATCTGACCAAGGCTAAAATTTGTATTTATAAAGCATTAAGTAAGGGACTCACAGTGAAATCTGCAGAGTTTGCCTTATAAAAATGCACATGGGTACAGTCCAACCTATAAATTTTTTTTTCTATCTATTTTACTTCCTATCTCCCAATAAATTAAGATACAAGAAAATTATTATTCTTGTATATACCAGATATATTAGTATAGACTAATACTGAAACTAACAGCATATACATATATGTATATTCTGCTATTCTATGAAATGTACATATATATATTCTATTATGTGTCTATTCATACATGCATATTCTACTAGAATATATATATATTCTAGTAGAATATGTACATGTATACATGGAGAGAAAGACACAGAGATAGACTCAAACACAATAAAATTTGTTTCTCACTCTCTAATAGTTCAAGACAGACGTCTTCTTTGTCAATAGGGAGTTGTCTTTTACATGGTGATTCAGTTGATAATCTTCCCATCTTGTGGCTCTCTGGTCTCCTAGATATCTTATCATCATCTCCACTCACTAGGCAGAAGGAGACAGAGTGTGGAGGAGCCCATATAGGAAGTTTTGTGGGCCTTGCCTGGAGCTATCACTCACAGTTCATTGGTTAGAATGAAGTCACACGCCCATACCTAACTGCAAGACAGGCTTAGAAATGTAGTCTAGGTCCGGGAAAAAGAGGAAATATGTTTTGGTGAACAACTAGCAATATCTACCATATCGAAATTTTCTGTATCTTGCCTGGCATAAATTATTGTAATTCTCTTCTAGCATTTTCTTAAGCATAGGAAGTCACACTTTCTAAATCAAAGACACTCCACTGAGAAATAAAATGTGACTCATGCTATTTACTACTCCCTTAGAACCATACCCAGCCATTCTGTCCTGCTATGGTTTGATCTCTATACTACTTTCCTTATTTGAATTCTGAATGTTATATTATCAGTCTGGGCTTTTGTATGTTGTGTTTTCTTACTAGATCAAAAGATTAAAAGAATAATTATGGGCCGGGCGCAGTGGCTCACGCTTGTAATCCCAGCACTTTGGGAGGCCGAGGCGGGCGGATCACGAGGTCAGGAGATCGAGACCACAGTGAAACCCCGTCTCTACTAAAAATACAAAAAATAAGCCGGGCGTGGTGGCGGGCGCCTGTAGTCCCAGCTACTCGGAGAGGCTGAGGCAGGAGAATGGTGTGAACCCGGGAGGCGGAGCTTGCAGTGAGCCGAGATCGCACTACTGCACTCCAGCCTGGGCGACACAGCGAGACTCCGTCTCAAAAAAAAAAAAAAAGGAATAATTATGATTTCATTCATAAACTATAGGAATTTAAACATCTTACTTTATACAGAATTTCTTTCAGAAATAATATCAAAGAAGAAATTGGAATCTGTTTTTGAAAAATGCAAGACTTATCTGTCTGTACTTCTGACAAATAAACAAGGACTAAGAAAATATTGATCATGTCATATGAAAGCCGTAAAAGAAAAAGTCTCTCTCCAAGTGGCATACATAGTTTATGACAAACCTTTAACCTGAAACTAAATACATCTCTAAAAATTATCAGCATTTTCTAGGTGTGAGCATGACCCATTTTAATCAACACACAGAAGAAATTTTTATGAAGTCAGAATGTTTTTATGCTAGTACATTTCACTTTAGCTAATTAGACTTTATTTCTGAACCTATGACGCGTGCTCTAAAAATTCTAAACTATTCATAAAATATATTTGAAGAACAGATTGAGGTTTCATTATTTATAACTCAGTCAAGATACCAAACTGGCTAGATTGTAAACCTGCTGATACAGTAGCTTTTCTTTACCACTCTTTGAGTTGTTGCTACTCAAGTTTCTAATTTATGTGCAAATTGAATTTGCCTAATGCATATAGTAAGCTCTTTTTTCTTTCTACTTTTTTAGCAGTTTCCCATGCACTGTGATTTAAAGTGCTTTTTTGTGTGTCTTATGAAAAGATGAGTATACCAAATAAATTTATTTATTTTCATTGTTTTTCATGTTACTCCTCATACACCTCACCCAGAAACTAAAGCGATTTTCTATCATGAATTAAATATTCATCAGGAAGCAGTCTCCTATGCCCTGCCCAGATTTAACTCAACTCAAATGCAGAACTGCTGCTATAGCGTGTGTTGACAGCACGGAAATAAAGACTTCAGGATTCTGTTTTCAATATTAGTTCTAGCCTTCTCAGTCTGATGACTTGCTACGTTCGTCCATGTACATTCTTTGAAAGGAATACAAAATTCCTTTAGGGTGGATTCACCTAATTTATTGCACCTTCGCTTTAGTAGGCACTATCTAAGAAACTGGAAATCAAAGACAAATAAAATGGTCATTGTCCTAGGGGAGTGCACAGTCCAGCAGATAAGATGGTCATGTAAACAAATCACCCTTACACCAATAATTATCAACCTTTCAGGGTTCTAGGAATACTTTCAAATGCCAAAGACATTGGCTGGATATTTACAAAGAGTAAAAGCCTCAAAACATATCAGAAATAATTTCCAACATGTCACTCCTAGGGAATAACAATTTTTGCAGGACTCTAGGCAAATTTTAATTCTCTATTTGCTTGGTAACTATAGCATTCTGTTGCTGTTTCAATAGACTGCCCCGACCATATTCTTTTACATATTCACTAGAAAATGTTAGCAGACATTCTAGTAAACATGGAAGTCTTTTATGAGCCTGGGCCACCTACCTACAAGAAAAAAAAAATGTGTCTTGAATGGTGACGAACACAACAAATACATTTTTATTATGTGTGGGTCATTGTAAATCTGAGATCTGCTTGTTATTACTGTCTAACCTACTCTAACTAATCCAACATACATAATCTCTTATTCCTACATTTTTGCTATTTTATTTACCCTTGCTCAAGCAAGCACTAAGGGATCATAAGAAAGAAGCTAAATAATATTCACAAAACAAGTCTTCTCTATTTGAGCATTAAGATCCTTCTTCCTCAAAAAGCCAGCTACATATTTCTCCTTTACACTTTCTGGACAATAACCTCCTCATCAATAATCTTAATCACTTGAAGTCCCTGACCCTCTATAAATTGTTAGCCACTATCCATTGATCAGTGTAGGTTCATACTTCTCATCTGATATCTTACTCCAGAATAAAGGAGACAACTAAAAGTACTGCTTCTAATTCCAGACTTGAGATATTCACTAGGCCTAATTTCCCTTCACCACTACCCTGTGTCGGGGTGTAATGTAGTCATAGTCTGCTTCTGAACAATGCTATCTTTAAACTAGGCTAAATTTTTTAATTCCTTCTTGTGAACTTTTTGTAGAAAACCACCTATGAGCAATTAACAATCCAAACAGTAAATTAAGAAAATAATTCAATTTACAGTAGCATGTCCCTCAGCCAAAAACAACAAAAACACTTAGGAATTAATATAACTGAGGAGGCAAAAGATTTGTATAGTAAAAAATACAAAATGTTTCTTAAATATATTAAAGACACTAATAAATTGTAAAAAAAAAATCTTGTGATTAATAAGTTGGAAGAGTTGATATTGTTAAGATGTTAATACTCCCAAAGGCAATCTACAGATTGAATGTAATCCCTATAGATATTCCAATGAATTTTTGCAGAAATAAAAAATGCATTCTAAAATTCATATCAAATTCCAAGGGACCACATATAGCCAAATCAATCTTGTAAAAGAACAAAGTTGAAAGTTGTGTCTTTATTTCAAAGTTACAGTAATCAAAATAGTGTGATGCTGGCATAAAGGTAGACATAGAGGAATATTGTTGTTCATAGACTATTATTCATAATAGTCAAAAAGTGGAAGCAACCCAAGTTCCCATTGATGGATAAATGAATAAACAAACTGTGGTATATACATACAATGGAATATTATTCAACCTTAAAACAGAGTGAAATTCAGATACATGCTACAGTGTGGGTTAAATGTGAAGACATTATGCTAAGTGAATAAGCCTGAGTCATAAAAGGACAAATACTGTATAATTCCACATATATGAGGTGAATAGAACAGTCAAATTCAGAGACAGAAGGTATAATGATGGTTGCCAAAAGCTCAGAGGAGAAGGCGATGGCGAACTATTGTTAAATGGGTATAGAGTTTCAATTTGGGAAGATGAAAAAAGTTTTTGAGATGGAAGACAGGGATCATTTTACAAAATGTGAATATATTTAACATTACTGAACTGTGCACTTAAAAATGTTTAAGATAGTCAATTTTATGAGTTTTTTACCACAACTAAAAATTAAAAAGAGGACCAGGTGTGGTGGCTTTTGTCCCAGCGCTTTGGGAAGCCAAGGTGGGAGGACTGCTTGAGCCCAGGAGTTCAAGACCAGCCTGGGCAACATAGTGAGACCTCATCTCTTCAAAAAATTAAAAAATTAGCTGGGCATGGTGGCACATACCTATGGTCCCAGCTATTTGGAGGCTGATGCAGGAGGCTCTCTTGAGTCCTAGAGTTCAAGGCTGCAGTGAGCCATGATTGCACCACTGCACTTTAGCCTGGGCATAGACAATAAAATAAAAGGTACAAAGTTTGGGATGTGAAGTTGGCAAACTTGTCTACATAGAAAATCCCAAAAACTTGAAACAAATAAGCAATTATTGTAAAGTTTCAGAACATGATGTTAATAATATACAAGTCACTTACTTTCCTATATATCATTAATGAGCAATTGGAATTAAAATTAAAGCACAACATTTACATTAGCAACACCAAAAATGAAATACTTAGGTATAAATCTCATAAAATATGTGCCAGGTCATACAGAAAAAAACTACAAACTCTAATTAAAGAAATCAAATATCTGTGGCTGAACACTGTGGCTCACATCTGTAATCCCTGCACTTTGGGAGGCTGAGGCAGGAGGATCCCTTAAGGCTAGGAGTTCAAAACTAGCCTGGGCAACATAGCAAGATCTCAATCTCTATACAAACTTTAAACATTAACCAGGCATGGAGATGTACGCCTGTAATCCTAGCTGCTGGGGAGGCTGAGGTGGGATGATCACTTAAGCCCAGGGGTTTGAGGTTGCAGTAAGCTATGATTACACCACTGCACTCCAGCCTGGGCAAAAGAGCAAGACCTTGTCTCTAAAAAAATTTTTGGAAAAAAGTAAGAACCAAAGATCTGAATAAATTGAGAGATAGTCCATGTTCATAGATGGAAAGATTCAGATTTATTAAATGTCAGTTATTCACAATTTGAACTATGGATTCAAAGCCATCCCAACCAAAATCCCAGACAGTTATTTTGTGGACATTGACAAATTGATTCTAGAGTTCCTATCAAAAGATGAAAGACCTAGAATTGCTAATATAATAATGAAGAAGGAAAAGTCAGAGAGTTGACACTAACCAACTTCAAGACTTACTACAGCTGCAGTGAGTAAGACAGTGTGGTACTGGTAGAAGAACAGAAAAATAGATCAATTGATCAATTGGTCAATAGAGCAATGGAACAGAATAAAGAACCCAGAAATAGGGCCGGGTCTAGTGGCTCAAGCCTGTAATCCCAGCATTTTGAGAGACGAAGGGAGGCAGATCACTTGAGGTCAGAACTTCAAGACCAGCCTGACCAACATGGTGAAACCCCATCTCTACTAAAAATACAAAACATTAGCTGGTCTTGGTGGCAGGCACCTGCAGTCCCTGCTCCTTGGGAGGCCAAGGCAGGAAAATTACTTGAACCCAGGAGGCAGAGGTTGCAATGAGCCAAGATCGCGCCACTGCACTCCAGCCTAGGTGACAGAGCGAGACTCCATCTCAAAAAAAAAAAAAAAACCCAGAAATATACCACACAAATATTGTCAAATAATCTTTGGCAAAGGAACACAGTGGAGAAAGGATGGTCTTCTCAGCAAACAGGAATGGAACAACTGGACATCTACATACAAAAATTTAATCTGGATACATATCCTATACATCTCACAAAAATAACTTAAAAAGGGTCTTAGACCTAAATGCAAATGCAAAACCAAAACAAAATGCAAAACTATAAAACTCCTAGAAGATAAAATGAGAAAAACAATTCTAGGTGACCTTGGGTTTGGCAATGATTTTTCAGATGTAATATCAAAAGTGCAATTCATGAAAGAAAAAAGATGGATACCTTGTACATTAAAATTAGAAACTTCTGCTCCACCAAAGACATTGTTTAGATAATGAAAAGACAAGCCACAGACTGGGAGAAAAAAATCTTTGCAAAACACATATCTGATAAAGGACTTATAATCAAAATAGCTAACGAATACTTAAAACTCAACAATAAGCAAACAAACAACCCAATTAAAAAATGGGCAAAAGATCTGAACAGATACTTCACCAAAGATGTACAGATGGCAAATAAGCATATGAAAATATGTTCAACATTATATATCATTAGAAATTTGCAAATTAAAAAACAATAAGATACCACTACATGTTTCTAAATGACTGTAATGAAGGAAGAAGTTTTTATACTTACAGATCCGTAGAAATAGCAGACATATGGCATGCCATGGCATGCAGGGCTGCATGAGCAACACTAGGGTCAGCCACAAGGTAGAAGGAGCCCTGGGAAAGCATGAACAAAAACCTTTAGTGTGGTTTTCACAGGAAGAAATGGGCCACGTAAAATAAGCAGGTTAAGGATTGACTAGTTTGAATAAGTTTAATGGGCTGTGGGGTATAGGAGCTGTCCCAAGTTGTCTGGTATTTGGGTCGGGTTGGTTAGGACAGGGAAATATTGACTTATGTTTGAGAGTTCCATAAAGGTGGTGGCTGGGAATTATGGGTTTTAGATTGGTTGATTGGCATGTGAAAGGCACACACAAGTGAGTCATTTGATAGCTCTAGGAATTAGCTAGTCCTAGGAGAAGCAGTCTCTCCCTAACTTGCAAGGTCCCAAGATGTCAAAGCATCATAAAATACAGAAAATAAAAAACAAAATTAATGCAACATGCCTATCAGAATGGCTAAAATTCAAAACACTGACAGTATCAAATGCTGGCAAGAATGTGGTGCAATAGGAATCTATTCATCAGTGGAAATGCAAAATTTTACAGCCACTTTGGAAGATAATTTGGCAGTTTCTTATAAAGCTAAACATAAGCTTATCTTATGAACCACCAATCAAGCTGCCAGGTATTTACCTGAATGAGTTGAAAATTTGTGTTTATACAAAAACCTGCATATGAATTTATAATAACCTTATTCAAAATTGCCAAAAACTGGAAGCAACCAACATGTCCTTCAACAGGTAAATGGATAAACAAAATGCTATATATCCATAAAACGGAATATTATTCAGTGATAAAAAGAAATGAGCTATCAAGCCACAAAAAGACATGGAGGCCAATTCAGTGTATATTGCAAATGACAGAAGCTAGAGAGAAAAGGCTATATAATGTATGATTCCACCACAGGACATTCTGGAAAAGGCAAAACTAGAGAAACAGTTAAAAACATCAGTGATGATCAAGGATTAGGAGGTAGGGGAGAGAAGAAGGGATAAATGCATACAGCATTTTTAGGATAGTAAAACTATTCTGTATGATGCTATAATGGTGGATACACGACTTTATGCATCATCAAAACTCATAAAATTATACAACACAAAGAGTGAACACTAAAACAGTGAAACCTAATGTAAATAATGGACTTTAGTTAATAATAAGGTATCAATACTGATCCATCAATTGTATTAAATGTACTACATTAATGCAAGATATTAATAATAGGGGAAATTGTGTTGGCAGAAATGGAGTATGCAGGAATTCTGTATTTTCTGTCCTAGTTTTCTATAAAACTTAAAGCTACTCAAAAACATTATTTTTAAAAGTGAAAAGGCAAGCATAACACAGGAGATATCACATTTCATATAGCTGACAAAAGACTAATATTGAAAATATTTGAAAACCATAAATTTATAAGAAAAAGAAACTTTTTTCAGAATAAAGGAGGAGATATGAACAGGAAATTCACAGAAAAGAAACCAAAAAGGTCAATCTATGTATTGAACTGAGCTGTAGTACTCAAAATAACAATAAAACTGATATAGTTCTTATTGATCCAAATTTAAAAGTTGGACAATTTCAAATGGTGGTAAGACTGTGGAGCACAAGAAAGTCTCACGCACAGCTTTTAGGCGTGTAGATTGAAGCATTTGCCTTGGCAAGATCCAGTTATTTAGAACTTGTCCATATCATTCAACACGGCAACTGCACCTGCTGGAATAAATCCAAGAGAAACTTTTACACATGCACAAAATGAGATACATATAAAAATATTCATTGCAGCATAGCTGGCAATAGTGAAAATATGAAAATAAGGAAAATAATAAATAATAAAATACACACAATGGAATATTACAAAATATTTTAGGTAAGTAACCTCAAGCTATATGTGTTAACAAGAATAAATCCCCAGAACAATATTGAGTGAAAAAGGCAAAATTATATGTAGATAACAATGTTTAAAAATGTGCAAAGTGATTATTTATGATACATATATATGTAGTAATAAAATAAAAACATGAATGGAAATAGTAAATTGCCAGTTTGGGGGCAGCTGTTACTTCTGAAAAGAAAGAGAAAAGAGATTGGAGAAAGTTATGCAAGAAGCTTCCACCACACCTGTAATGATTTATTTCTTTAAATAAAATCTAAAGCAAATATTGGCAAAGTGTCAATATTTTATTTAAAGTTGAGTATGGGTACGTGACTGTTCTCTTTGTTGCTATATTCTTCTGTATATTTAAAGTACTTAACTTTAATTAGTAAAAGAATGAGTATATAATAAATCAGCTCCATCATGTTTATCTTAAAGATGAGAAAGAAATAGTGAGTGAAAGATGTTGGTTGGGACAATAAGCTCTTAAGAACAACCCCCATGATAACATAATGAGTTCAGTGGGCTCAGCTCAAGAGACAATGATGAGACTTATGCTGTCATGAACATACAACAGAGAGAATGATGCCTAAAATTAGCTGCAGTGACAGGGTCAGAAGCCATTATACCCTAACTATCCCTAGCAAGGAAGGCTGTCCCAAATCTCCACTTGCAATGATCAAATGGAAATGGGAGGGTTCTCTCTATCAGGACTCCCCTTGTTCTCAGAAAACACTATCAGCTGAGCTGTCATTACTAACAAAACCCAAAAGGAAAGTGAAAGCTCTGTTTCTCTTTGCCAACCCCTCCAACACTGATGTAGCTATTCAGTTGTTAAATAAACCTGTTGTGTTGCACATCTGCACTGTGCTGATAGGAAGGTAAGTTGATAATGCTGTCTGTATTATGAAGAGGAGTGTGGATGTTGTGTGATAAAAAATTTACATACATACAAATTGATTGGAGAGGCAAATAAACAATCAGCAGAGCCTAAGGATATAGAAATTACAGGCCTTCATGGGATTTGGAGGTGGGTTGAGCTTTTCTCTAAAGAAGAAACCGATTCATCTCTAAAAGTAAAGGAAGAAAAGAGAAAATATAAGACAAATATGAGAATCTTCTTTTTTTCTTCCTTATTTCAATAGACAGAGACCAATAACAGAAAATACGGGCAAGAATAAAAATTAGCAGCAATTAAGGTTAAGGTTAAGGCCTCCTAGAAACATACTAAGATAAGAATGGAAAACTGAGCTTAAAAGTTAGCTCTGACATGAATTACCACTTCTAAGTAATTCCATTATTTCATCTATAAAATAAAGGTTTGAGACTAGATCAATGTTTTTAAAATGTGGCCCTTAGGCCACCTGTGTTGGAATCATGTAGAGGTACTGATGACAAATAAAGATTTCTGGACACCCCACAGACCACAGGATTAGTACGCATTGGCCAGGCTAACAAGATACATTTTAATGACTTCTCCACAAATTTGTGTGTAGAGTTTGAGGTCCATTAATGAGGGTACCAGCTCTTAAGTGCCCCTTGCTTTGCCAGTCTTTGATGATTAAACACAATTCCATTGGATTCTATGACATTTCTCTGCATTCTGTAAGAGAACTAACTAGTTTTCTTAAGTTTTTGATGACTTTTCTAAAGAATGCAATATATGCTCTGCCCCTTGAATAAAATTGTCTGTTTCCTAGTACTGAGAGCTTTCTCTAGAAATCTGCTGATGTATCTGCTGATGATACTGATGAAGATAATAACAAATTGAATGAATACTTCTTTTACTATGAAGCATGATCGTTTAATTTCATGCGATAAAACAAGATGGGGATATTTGTAAAAGTTATTTTAAAAGGAAGGTAAGATTTTTCATAGGAAATACCCAGGATTAGATTCTTTAGTTTACTCCCTTCTATATTCATCTGCAATATTTCACTGTGTTGATTTTAGTTCAGTTTCTATAAATTTGCTTTCTACTCCTTTTTTTCATCAAATATTTGCTAAATCTTCTAAATGCCAGGAGTTTTGCTTCATGCATGGGATACTAAGATTAAAAGAAAAACACGGCCAGTCTTGTCAAAGAACTCACAAGTTTGGAGGTAAACAGACAATAAAAATTATTAAAATATTGTGGGGGCCTTAAAAGAGTTATGAATGAAGTGATTTAGCACCATAGAAAAAGAACACTCATTTGGGGAAGTCAAGGAAGATTTCACCAAAGAGGTATATTGAATCTAGACTTAGAAGT
The DNA here is from genome assembly GCF_028878055.3 of Symphalangus syndactylus. Taxonomy (NCBI): domain Eukaryota; kingdom Metazoa; phylum Chordata; class Mammalia; order Primates; family Hylobatidae; genus Symphalangus; species Symphalangus syndactylus. The sequence goes on from NC_072431.2 coordinate 44,800,306, forward strand.
TGTGTTGTGCTAGGGTGGGAAGGTGAGCATAGAAGGCCAGGAAGTAGATGAAGAAAATTCCAGCAAGAGGGGAAACCTAAGCAAAGGCACAAACGTTTAAGATGATTAACATCTGCTTAGAAAATTATACATTACTTTTTGTTTTAGGGAGAAAGATAGAATATAAATTTGAAAAATAAATGTGGGCTCAAATTAGGAAGGTCTTGAATACCATAACGAAAGTTAAGATAATTTTAAATTCTGCATGATGGCATTGATGAGTCATGTTGAAGGCATGCTTGATCTATACTTTGAAAAAAATCAGAAAAAGCAGAAACTAGTAGGCCAGTTAAGGCACTGGTGGAGTAGGCCGGGCGTGGTGGCTCACGCCTGTAATCCCAGCATTTTGGGAGGCCGAGGATGGCAGATAACGAGGTCAGGAGATTGAGACCATCCTGGCGAACACGGTGAAACCCCGTCTCTATGAAAAATGCAAAAAAATTAGACGGGCGTGGTGGCAGGAGCCTGTAGTCCAGCCACTTGGGAGGCTGAGGCAGGGGAATGGCGTGAACCCAGGAGGCGGAGCTTGCAGTGAGCGGAGACTGCGCCACACTGCTCTCCAGCCTGGGCGACCGAGCGAGACTCTGTCTCAAAAAAAAAAAGAAAAAAGAAAAAAAAAGATACTGGTGGAGTAGCGCAGGTAGGCACCTGAAGTACTAAAGAAGCAGTAGCAATGGAAAGAAAAAACAAATCAGAGAGTTATTTCAACAGCAGAATTCAAAGGGATTAGTTTGTGATCAGATGTGTGGGAAGGAGGGGAGAGGGCTAGAGGAAATGTCAAAGATGTTTCCGTGGTTTCAAGGTTTGGTGACTGACAGGATAGAAGTATAACAGAGACAGATCAACAAAGGAAGAGGAGCAAAGTGCAATGGCTGAGCTTGCTTTTTGACATGTGGTATAAGAAGCACTTGCACAAATCCCAGGATTTGGAGCCCATGAAATTGTGGGCTTGTATATTGGGAAGACATCAGCATAGAGGTAACAGCGGAAATCACTGGAGTAGATAAGGCTTCTCACTGGGAAGTTAGAGTGACGATAGGAGAAAAGGGAAGAATAAAAACTGGAGAACGTTGACATTTAACCCCTATCGCCCAGTGGCAGACATCATGATAGATAACCTATGAGAGAATGAGGTGAGAGAATGTATACATCTAGTTACCATGACAAAAGAAAGTGCTAAAGCTATATAAAGGCACAGTACTGTTGAACTTACCAGTGCTTAAAGATCAAAACTGGTTACTCTGTAACACTGATCCCCAACCTTTTTGGCACTAGGCACTGGTGTCATGGAAGATAATTTTTCCATGGATGGAGGGGAGGGAGAGAATGGTTTGGGAATGAAACTGTTCCACCTCAGATCATCAGGCATTAGATACTCATAAGGAGTGCACAACCTAGATCCCACACATGAACAGTTCACAATAAGTTTAGCGCTCCTCTGAGAATCCAGTGCCACTGCTGATCTGACAGGAGGTGGAGCTCAGGTGGTAATGTTCGCTCACCTGCCACTCACCTTCTGCTGTGTGGCTGGGTTCCTAACAGGCCATGGACCAGGGGTTGGGGACCCCTGCTCTATAACATTTATTTCTTCAAACTGGACCACACCAGATGCATAACATGTTGACAAGAGGTTTTATTTAAAAAGTAAAGTGCATTAATGAAGGGCATCAATATTATTCAGTTGACTATGATAGTAAAAGAAAGAAAAAGGTGACAGTTGGGCCATTACTAGGTATGCCATTACTTTTGGGGGCCATAAATGAAAACGTTTATAAGTTTGCTCAACTTGAGGTGAAGAATTATTCGTAATAAATTGAAAGAAAAAATTATATACAGAAGAAAATACCCAGAAATAAAAGGAAGTGAATGTATTTCATGTTTTAATTTTCTTTCAAAATCTCTCTTATTTCATGATTTTACTGCTAAAATTGATAGAGTGGGAGGATAGTGTGGGGAGGAGGTAAAGAATGAACTCAAACAATTTATGACAATATACACCCTCTCACTAAATAAAGAATTAACTTAGCAATTCAGAAAATGAGAATCTGGGCTCATTATCTTAATTCATTCCACATTCTTTTAACAAATTTTTGTTGAGTACTTACCATATGCCAGACATTCTAGGTGGTAGAATACAGATACAGCAGTGAACAAGACAGATGAAAATGTCTACTTTTATGAAGCTTATCGAATAAATAAGTAACTGATTCATAGCTGACAATTGCCAGAAGAGGGGCAGAAATAAGGCAAGAAAGAAAGATAGGAAATGTGTGGGTTGAGCAGTAATTAAAATTGTAAAAAGCATGGTCAGGAAAGCCCTCACTAAGAAAGTAATATTTGAGCCATGACTTCCAGGAGGGTAGAGAGAAAGCCATGTGAACACTGGAGAGAGAAGTAATTACAGGTGGAGACTGTTACAAATGCAAAGCCAATGTGTGCAACATGCTTGCTGTACTGAGAGAAGAGACAGAAGTCCTGACAGTCTGGACTGGACTGCAGTATCAAGGGGGAAAGAGACAGGGCACTGGTGACAGGTAGTGTTGGCCCAGATCACGCAAAGCTTTGTAGGCCATTATGAGGACTTTGCCTTTTCCTCTCAATGAGATGAAATGCCAATGGAGGTGTTCAAGCAGCATTGGAAAAATTCCACAGTCTTATGTTGCAATGGAATGAAGTACTGGCATAATTTCTATGGTAGGCTTTCATATAGAAAATACATTTCTAATGCCACGCACAGTGGTACTTTCCTGTAGTCCCAGCTACTTGGGAGACTAAAGTAGGAGAATCATTTGAGCCTAGCAGTTTGACGTCAGCCTGAGCAACACAATGAGACTCCATCTCTAAAAAAAAAAAAAAAAAAAAAAAAAAAAAAAAAAAAAAAAAAAAAAAAAATTTAATACATTTCTTGTTTTTTTTCTGTGTGCATATTGTGGTAGGCAGAATTCTAAAGATGTCCTCCAAGATTTCCATGCAGTGGTTATTCAATACAAATCTACTTCTATGAAAGGACTTTTTACATGGAATTAAGGTTACTAATCAACCAACCTTAAAATAGAGAGATTACCTAGGATTATCTTGGCAGCTCCAGCGTAACCACATGAGCCCTAAAAAGCAGAAGAGGAAGGCAGAAGAATCAGGCACAGTGGGAAATTAGAGAGATTCAAAGCAAAAGAAAGACTTTCCCTGTCAATCATAACTTTGGTGATTAAGGAAGGGGTTCACAAAATAAGGAATGCAGAAAGCCTGAAGAAACTAAAAACAATTCCAGGCCAGCAACCAGTAAAGAAACAGGGACCTCAGTCTACATCTACAACCACATGGAACTGAAGTTTGCCAGCCACCTGAAAGACTTTGGAAGCAGATTCATCCCCAGAACCTTCAGAAAGAAGTGCAAACCGGCCACCATCTTGACTTCACCCTGTAAAAACTGGGAGAAAAAACCAGCTTACCCATGCTTTGTCCAGACGGCTGAGTTACAAATCTGTGGGATAATAAATGAGTGATATTTTAAGCCACTAACGTTGTGGCTCAAGTGGCAATAGAAAACCAAAACAAATATAAATGATAAAACATCTAAATATTGTATTTGCCTAACATTTTATTGAGAACAAGATCTGTGCTTTATTCTCCTGAGAATATTCTCCTGTATATGAATCTCCTAATTCAGACGTGCCTTAGTGTAAGAGAATGAACTAATAAACTAGAGGGCTGGGAGTGGTGGCTCATGCCTGTAATCTCAGCACTTTGGGAGGCCCAGGTGGGAGGATTGCTTGAGGCCAGGAGTTCAGGACAAACTTGGCAAACATAGCGACACGCCATCTCTGTAAAAATAAAAAATAAACAAATAAACTGGAGAAGGAATTTTGTGTTACTCAAAAGGATAAAGAAATAAATGGATAAAGAAAAATAATTTACTGTGGAAATCTTGTTTATTATATTGCTTTCTAAATAATTTTCATTTTGATAGATTCAGAAGCCTATTATTCAAGAGGAAAATTAAAATTTTTATACCTGTACATTAAAAAGGGAAGGATCAAATTTTTTTATTTTTTAAACAGACTAAGACTATGAAAGCAGTGAAGTAAAATGCTATCATGAAATTCATACTACCATAAGAAATCTCAAAGGTATGCAAGATTACAGGTAGAGAGGACAAATTCTATAGTTCCTCCCAATTGCCCCTAGGTCTGGTCTTCCGTACTTGCTATTGTCATAACTGCCATAGAATTGAAAACAGACATTTTATTGATGAGCTTTTTATTAATTCCTTATCAACATAGGAGAAAATTGGCCACAAGCTTCCAGCCTCCTTGAAAAATAAAACATTCTTCTAGACCTCAAGTCTTGCATAACTCACGGTGCTTGCTCCCATCTGAACATCTTGTGCTTGGTGTCTCTCTGGTTAGGAGATTTTTTAAGAGTGCATTATATGCACATGTCTAAGCCCAAGTCATTGATGTCAAAACACAGACTCTGCATTTTCCTGTTAAGGCACCCATGCCATTTCAAAGCCTATCAAAAAAGATAGTGAAATCTGCCCCCACAAATTCTAGTCTTTAGTGAAGATGATGAAACACACTCAGAAATAAATAGCTTCATTCAAACTAGAGCTTAAAAACACCAGATTGATCCACTGGTTTCAAACGGTTTTTCAATAGCAGTGAACAGTGGCATCCTGTGGAGCTCAAAAGATGGTCTTGTCTTATTTGAAACTGGGCCTTTCAAACACAGCCATCATTCAGAACACTTCAGAAAGCCCTTCTCCTCCCTGTACAGTAGATGCCATCTCTTTCTCTTCTTCTTGAAAATTTTCTTATGTAATGGATCAACTCAGGAAAAAAGGAGAGGAAACTCAGAGTCCAATGGTCTATATAAATTTCTATATATTCCAGACAATAATTTCTTATATGACTAAACATAATAAAAACATACATTTATCTTCTTCCTGGATGCCTCTTAAACTACTGAAAATTGTAATCTTCAACTGTAAAAAATATTTCTCTTTGGGATATATTGAACTTAATTAGAACTATACCTTCTCACTTGAGGCATGGAGAATTTTAGAGAACAAATATCATATTTTGCTTTTCTAAGAGTGCTTCCATTTTCCATGTTTTTCCTCTTTCCATTATAAATAATTTAATAAACTTCTATTGAATACCTATTAACATATACCAGGTTCAGTACTTGGCACTGGGAATGCATAGGTTAATAGTATGTAATCCCTGCCCGCAAAAAGTTCATCTACTTGATCAACCAATATCACATCACCCACCTCCAACCACACACACACACCAACTAATGTACAGATGCCAACTGCAAGTTATTTTCATAATTAAGACTATCCAAGTTCATCTCAGTTGGGAAATGGAAAATTTCTCAATAAATCATGACCTGACCCTTTCACCTACTCTCACATGGATTTTTACCATTTATTATTTATCAATTGATCTCAGAGTCTGAACTAAATCAATGTATTTTGTCCTGTCTTCTTTTTTTTTTCCTTTGTTTTTTGTTTTGTTTTGTTTTGTTTTTTGAGATGGAGTTTCTCTCTTGTTGCCCAGGTTGGAGTGCAATGGTGCAATCTTGGCTCACTACAACTGCTGCCTCCCAGGTTCAAGCGATCCTCCTGTCTCCGCCTCCCAAGTAGCTGGGATTACAGGTGCCCGCCACCATACCCAGCTAATTTTTTGTATTTTTAGTAGAGATGGGGTTTCTCCATGTTGGCCAGGCTGGTCTTGAACTCCTGACCTGAGGTGATCTGCCACCTTGGTTTCCCAAAGTGCTGGGACTACAGGCGTGAGCCACCGTGCCTGGCCCTGTGCTGTCTTCTTAAAGACAATCATATTTCTTGGAAATGAAATATACTAAAGGACTCATCATTGCTAGCCTTAAACAATCTTTGTAAATAGTATAAAAATTAGTTATCATTTTTCATCAAGATTCAAATAGGTGCCAATAGAGACAAGGGATCAAGTCAGGGAGATTTAAAAGTGCAATGGTGTCCCATAAAGTCCAACAATACATGTTGCCAAAACCACGTTTTATAATGTTCATAAAAACACTCTAATAATAGTATGTTTTTAAGTTGTAATTTGTTCTAAGGGTGATTCAGAGAAAACATCTTTAAATACAATAACTTTATTTATTAAATTTTTATTTATTTATTTATTTATTTTTGAGAAGGAATCTTACTCTGTTACCCAGGCTGGAGTGTAGCAGCACAATCTCGGCTCACTGCGACCTCTACCTCCCAAGTTCAAGCGATCCTCCCACCTCAGCCTCCTAAGTAGCTGGGAGTACAGGCAGGTGCCACCACACTCAACTAATTTTTGTATTTTTAGTAGAGACAGGGTTTCACCACGTTGGTCAGGCTGGTCTCGAACTCCTGACATCAGGTGATCCACCTGCCTCAGACTCCCAAAGTGCTAGGATTATAGGCAAGAGCCACCGCACCCGGCCTAAACACAATAACTTTAAACACAAGCTATATTACATGCTTGGTTACTTTGCTTTGAGGTTTTTTCTAAGACTACAAAAGCAGTGAAGTAAAATGCTACCATGAAATTCATACTACCATAAGGAATCTCAAAGGTTTGCAAGATTATAAGTAGAGAGGACAAATTCTGTAGTTCCTCCCAACTGTTCCTAAGTTTGGTCTTCTGTATTTGCTGTTGTAAATTTGAGGTCTTTTCTTTTAAAATAGACGGTTCTAAATGAATAAATGGAAGCAACAGCAGATGTTCAGAGAAGAAAAATGGGGATCCCCTCTTTTAACAACCTCACAGCTAAAAGCAAATGCAACTGAAATATTAGTTATCCTGAGAATGAGATATCTTATTGCAGGAAAGATGCAAGGTAATAACTTCCATAATTGTAATCTTCTTTCCAGAAAATCTTGAAAGTCATTAAAATTCCCCTCTTCCTTGGTGCCAAAATTTCATAAGTATGGTGTTATATGATTCAGAATTTTGCATAATTAAAGCTTGCTGTGTTTTGCCATAATCTAATAGAGTACTTTATTTCAATAAAACAGCAACTAGGTTGTTAGGCTTCATATCAATTGTTCCTCATTAATGTGGCAGAAAAACGATTAGCATTTTGAGGCAAACAAGGTGTACTTACTTAGTGGGACATGACCCTGCTGTCACTAAATTATATCCATGATTAATGATCTCCTCTAGTTTAAAGTTTGAATCATAATAAATAGATTATAAGTGAAAAATGGAGGAGGGATAGAGAAATATGAGAAAGATGAACCTTAAGACTTGAATCATACATGCCATTGTTCAGTATTGAATTCAGCTCATAATGCAATTGACCTCAAGGTTGATGCTCAAATTCCAATGCAGTGGTTTTCAGTCCTGGCCACACATAAAAATCACCTGGGGAGCTTTTTAAAACCCCAGTGTTTAGGTCCCATCTCAGACTAATTAAATTCTCTGGAGTTGAGACCTGGGCACTGTGAGGTTTTCAAAAAATAAATGCCATAATATCCACATTTAAAAAACGAAATTGGAGTTACAAAAAAAAAAAAAGAAAAACAGGAAATCTATATTTAAACATGATACAATAAAGATTTTTGGTTTGGGTTTTCCATATTACATAAATGCAAAAAAAATTATGTTTCTATAACATATTAGTTAATCCAAAGCTACATAGATAATTTTTGTGTACTAGTTTCTATGTATTTATTTTATTAATAAATAAAAGTGTCATCTTATTCTATGAAAGACATTTTTATTTTACTTTAACCAATTCATTATAATCACAACCAAATTTGGGATAGTTAAAACCTACAAGGTTATGGAGAACTATTTTAGATCTACCTGCAAAAAGGTTTTGTTTTGTGTAGATGTGTGTATATGCAAATTCACACACCTACTATACTATACCTCTCTTTTAAATAAGTTTGATTTAGGGAGGCATTTAACCTGATAACAATAGGTTATTGGAAACACTGGAAAGACTTAACTGTTGTAGCCTAGCATTATCTAGAATGGAATATTTTGGGATATATCAGAAACATAAAACATAAAACAGATTATATTAAAACCTCAATCCCTAAGCATTGAAATGATTATACCTCCAAATATAACCCAAAGAAAACAATATTAAGTCATTAAACAAAAATCATCCATATTTATTTACTTAAAATAGCTTGTTCTAAATTTTTTATTGTAAAATTCTGGATAAGTTAATTGAAGTTGGACTTTTCTCAAAATATTAGTGTCCCTAATACATGTCAGGCCCATCTGGGTATTCCATCACTATATAATTTATGACATGCGCATACACACAATATTAGTAGATGTAGTGGGTGTATATTTTTTGCAGAGCTCCTATCTGGCTCACCTCATACCTAATTGGAAGGCAAGAAAGAGGAAGGAAAATCAAAGTGGTTTGAAGGTAAGAAAGAAAGGAGGGAAGGAAAGATAAGGATGGAACTATATAGAATTTGTTGTTCTTTTTTAACCTAACTCTCCAAAGCATTTCTACTATTCATCCTTGCCTTCTTCTCTTCCATTTATGTCTTCATTCCTCCTTTTAACAAACCTCCCTCACAACTCCTAAAGTTGGTGGATTGCCAATGTCCTTACTAAACCAGTTTCACAAGTATGGCAAACTAGAATCATAAATAAATAATTTCTAGTCAAAGTTCTGAATAATGCTCTTAGACCTTGTATAGATCACCTAATGTAAAGACAATGCAGTTGTTCCACTCTCTGCAATTTTGTTTAAGTGATTGACACACAGTTATTGGATATATTAACTTTATTATTTAAGAGTCTTTTCATCTTGATAGTTCTACCTGTTAAACAGTATATTGAATCCTTTCAATCCAGATGTTAGTATGTTGTATGATATTAATTTTTATAAATCTGGTCAGCTGTGAGATCTTTTTAGTGCTTCTATTCTGCCAGTTAATTATTTTTTCTCTGCTAATATGCAGTTAATATGGTTTTAAACTATCCTATGAATGAATTAATGACTTTAGTTGAGTCATTTCAGATAAAGTGAAATTAATACAGAGATTTAGATTCTTCCATACATATAAACCACTTCAGGTCTTTTTAGTGTACCTTAGAAATAGCTAACAATTAGAAGAAAATAGAAAAACGTCATTGATTATATAATTAGTTAATTCATTGCTAACTAATTTTATGTAGTGGCAGAGGCATTTGATTGTGAGTCCTCCATACCTTTGGAATATATTAACATTGGAAATCATGGATTAAGTTCTCAGGCATATTGGAAAGGTAAATATAATGGTGATATGTGTTATATAAATATGTGCATAAATATGTAGGTAGAAATAAGATTTGGAAATGGCTGGGCTGGTGCATTATCTTATCAGTTATAATTTTGTTTTTAGATTCTAAACTTGCTGCCAAATTTTGTGCTTAGTTGGAGAGTTTCATATGATTTTTTGTATGTTTATTTATGGTATTTTTTCACTAAAAATGCATCATTACCTTAGCAGCTGCTGCACCACATGGAGCAGCATGTGTGCTTTTTAAAAGAGATCCAGAGCACCTTCCCCCAGAAACCCAGAGCCAATATGCTTTGGGAAGTCTGCTGCAGGACTCAGATTTCACCAGCAAGAACATGTACGATTTAGATATTTTTTACAGGGGTTTTTTTCCAATAATAATTTTTTATACTATTTCTTCTTTTCTAAGTTTTCTATTTAAAAATATTGTTTCAAAAAAGGAAAAAATATATAAAAGCTAATGCATTGTGAAATAAAGCTTAAAATACATTCTCTCCTTTGCTTGGGGCCATTTTGGAAGGAGTTTGGGACTGTCTCTACTTAAAAACAAAAACATGACAGAGAAAAATAAGGAAGTGGGTACTGGTGTATGTTTTATGAATGAGCCTTTTCTTTATGTATTTGATAGAGTCTGCACTGTATTTCTTATTTTGTAGGGGATTAGGGAGAGGAGAAGGAGAGGAGAGGAGAAGGAGAGGAGAAGGAGAGGAGAGGAGGGGAGGGGAGGGGAGGGGAGGGGAGGGGAGGAGAGATGTATCATTCCAAGTCTGCTTAGCCTTCCTCCACTTAGACACTTAAGTTTCTGTTCCCATTTTCATGTATCTCCTGAAAATCTCATTTCAGTTCCCAGCATCAATTCTATAGAATGAATTTTATGACTCTTCTCTGGGCATTTTTCAAATGATCTTTGAGTAACACATCTTCAAGGCTATTGCTCACATCTGGCATAGACAAATAGACAATAGAGCAATGCTAGCAAAGTGATCCATAAATGCAATGCATTGTATTTTTGGGTAAATTTATGTTAAGCAATTAGTTCCTGACTTTTTATGAAATTACATGTTTTGGATGAAATGTCTGATTTGTTTTAAGTCATGTAAACAAGACTTCATATCTTGAACTGATGTGTTTTGATGGATAAAGTGAATCATTATACATCTCCCTGCCAAAATAACTCTCCAAAATAACTCTCCAATTAATCTTGGAGAATATTTATAATGTCTATAGAAAAAAAGAAAAGACAAAATTTTGAAGAATGATATCATAAGGAAAATGATATACATATGGAGATTCCCAAAACCATTTACATGTGATTATCTATGAAGAAAATAAAGTATATTAATGCATTTGATTTGATATAACAGGTAAATATTTAACATATGGTGCTTATTATTATTCTCATTGATTATAAAACATCAATCTACAGAAATGTGGAAAGTAAAATATATCAGGAAAGGAAAAAAATATTCCTAAACTTAAAGCTAGGACAGTCAGATCTAATCCCGACCAACGGGGTTGAGACAACTTCTGTGGATTTTAGATTCCTCAGTGGTAAAATGTGCAGTGGGGATGACTTCAGGCGATCTCATGCTCAATGGTTTCAGGTAGTATCGGTGCATGAAGGGTGCAAGAGCAGGTAATATCGGTGCATGAAGGGTGGAGTGTCTGGCAATATGATCAATGGTAACTAACCCTTGAGCCTGTCATAGCCTGAGCGTGTGCCTCCAAAGTTCATATGTTGGAGGCTTCACTCCCAATGTGATAGTATTGAGGTGGGGTGTTTGGGAGGTAATTAGGCTAGATGAGATCATGAGGGTGGAGCCTCCATAATGAGATTAGTGTCCTTATAAAAAGAGATAATTGAGAGCTTCCACCCCTCCCCACCTTCTGCCATGTGAGAACACAGTGAAAAGGCTGCCCTTTGCAAGCCAGGAAGGGAGACCTCACCAGAACCCAACCTTGCTGTCCACATACCCATCTGACTTCCAGCATCCGGGACTGTGGTAAGATTGATTTCTTTTTCTTTTTTTCTTTTTTTTTTTTTTTTTGAGTCAGGGTCTCACTCTGTCGCCCAGACTGGAGTGCAATGGTGTGATCTCGGCTCACCACAAGCTCTGCCTCCCAGGCTCAAGCAATTCTCCTGCCTCAGCCTTCTGAGTAGCTAGGATTACGGGTGCGTGCCACCACATTCAGCTAATTTTTGTATTTTTAGTAGAGACATAGTTTCACCATGTTGGCCAGGCTGGTCTCGAACTCCTGACCTCAAATGATCCACCAGCCTTGGCATCCCAAAGTGCTGGGATTACAGGCATGAGCCACCGTGACTGGCCAATTTCTGTTGTTTAAGCCACAAATCTAAGGTTATAGCAGCCCAAGCTGACTGTGGCAAACCCCATGTCAGGAAGACTGGGAGGTGATGGGGATAGGGAATTAGAGAGTGTATGATTGGTCTAACATGGGCGAAAGCCACTCAGCTCCAGCTGTTTGTGGCATATGGGAAGGTAAGTCCAAATACGGCACATCTAATTTTAAGGAAATTTGAACATCCAGATTTAAACATGAAGTCTTCTAAATTTTACAAATTGATTATGAATTCAAGTTTTGGTTTATTTTGGGGTGTGTGTGTGTGTGTGTGTGTATTAAGAACATGGAATGTTATCTGTGGGGCCAATTTGAATCATAGGCTATCTGCACATGTTACTAGCCTTTAAACTGGATTATTACTAATATGCCTAAAATTATATGAATTTGTATCCGTGTGAATTTTAAAAGGCAAAAAGCTAATAGGCTTTGGTTTAGTTAAAACAAAAAACAACTTTGAGCTATGGGATAGAGGACATGGATTTGAGATCTGGATCAGTCATGTATAAACAGAGTGAGCCAGCCCTGCCACCACCATCTGCACCCCAGCAAAGCCTAGACTTTCTCCCCAAAAGATGGCCTTCTCTTTCATAAGAGCATCTCAGTACTAAATAACTCATTTTGTCTCTAACACTTACAACTTCAATCAATGGCCAACATGATACACCAGATCACCAGCAGGCTGGCTTTTGTCCTCTGTGGTCCTTCACAAAAATTGGCAAGTTTGGAATCAGCCAAGTTCAAGTGGGAATTGGTACTGGAGATTTGGAATTGGCTCTCAGTTCAGTCTATGATCCAAGAAGCAGTGCTGTGAAGGACAGCAAGGGCCAAAAAGCAAGCAGAGCTGTGGAGTAGGGATGCCAGAGTATAGCCAAGCAAGAGCCAAGGACTGCAGATTTGGAAGCTGCTGCAATAACTGGAGCTGTGGCTTCAGGCCATGGGGTAAGCTGGCTTAATGCTGCTGGATAACCTCTCTGCCCAGAGCTGCTGTCATTGAGCCAAGATTTTTGTGTCCTGGCTCTTTCTTTATACTGCATGTTAGTGGTGCCTCTCAACTCTCAACAGTTAGAAAGCCTAACCTTCATATCTGCCCTCCAGCTCTTTCTTAACAAAAGGGAAGATTGCTTAGGGGCATCCTAGCCACACTCCACTAGGTTGGTACTGAAATTCTGTCCTTGAACTGAAAAAGACCATCAGGTTTTTGTATCATGTAGATCACTTAGCTTGGGCCTCATAGATTTGCTTGCCCTGAGTTGCACTATATTAAGACTTTTGGTTTTATTAAAGTCATCTAGGAGAGTCAGAGAAATGATTGAATCCCTGAAAAATGCTTTTGAATATCATTTTCATTGGATCACTGGGAGTTTCCTTTGTCAAGCTCCAGAAAAAAATATCTATTAAAGTTCAGTGAACTTGTCACTTTTGATCAAACTGGAAGGAAGTTCAAAACAAAAGATGAACTCTGTTATAAAGCTAGATTATTCCAGGATCAGTCAAGGGAACTTCTAAAATGTCCTCTCGAGTGGCACACATTTGAGCAATTACTTGTTGACAGTTATGTTCTATCTTTTCTTTAATGTCTGGAAGAAATGTGGCTGGGTTAAGAGTTGCAAAAGTGCACAGTCATAGCACTGGCCTTTCAAGTAATAGAGCCTGATATTTAAGTAAACAGTTGTCTGACAGCCACAATTCTGCTTTAGCAGTGAGTATGCCATTCACATCATGAGATGTCCACACAGTAAGATGTCTTCCTTGTATTATTTTGACTGCTTCAGATACTAAGACTGCTACTGCTGCCACTACCTGTAAACAATGAGGCCAACTCTTTGCCACTACATCAATTTCCTTACTCAAGTATGCTACGGGTGCAAGCTCATCCCTGGGGCTTGTGTAAGGACTCCTAGAGCTATTCCTGTTTCTTCTGTGACATATAAAGCAAAGTCTTGCCCCATTGGCAAGCTTAACACTGGGGCTTTCGTTAGGGCCTTCTTTAGGGCCTGGAAAGCCGCTTCTGCTTCAGGTGTCCACCTTACTAAATGGGTATTGGCTTTCTGAGTTTTCTTAATTAGTGTATATAATGGTCTGGCTATTTCACCGTACCTGGGAATCTATATTCGGCAGAAACCTGTTATGCCAAGGAATCTTCTTAGTTGCTTTAGGGTTTTGGGATGAGGATAATCCAGTATAGGCTGGATACATTCCTCACTGAGGGCCCTGGTGCCTTTGGATAATTTTAGCCTTAAGTATTTAACCTGCTGTGAGCAGAGCTGAGCCTTTCATTTGGAAACCTTGTAGCTACAGGTAGCAAGGAAATTTAAGAGCGCTTGGGTGGCTTGATAGCACAACATTTCTGAACGGGTGGCTAAAATTAAATCATCCTTGTACCAAAGGACAAGAGCATCCAGGTATGAGAACTGGCTCAAGTCTTGGGCTAATGCCTGGCCAAATAGATGGGGGTTATCCTTGAACCCTTGGGGTAAAACGGTCCAGGTGAGTTGAGACGTTGGGTTTGAAGGATCTTCAAAGGCAAACAAGAGTTGAGAGTCAGGATGTACAGGGATGCAGAAAAAGGCATCCTTAAGGTCCAGGACTGTAAACCACTCTGCTTCCTCTGGTATTTGGGAAAGCAGAGTATAAGGGTTAGGTCCAGCTGGGTATAGAAGGATAATGGCCTCATTGATAATCCTAAGATCTTGCACTAATCTCTACTATCTATTGGGTTTCTGTATTCCTAAAACTGGAGTCTTGCAGGGGCTATTGCATGGTTTTACTAGGCCTTGGGCTTTTAGGTCCTTAACAATCTTTTGGAGTCCTTGTTGGGCCTCGGGTCTAAGGGGGTGCTGCCTTTGGTAGGGAAAGGAGGCAGAATCCTTTAGTTTAACTTGAACAGGACAGGCATTTTTTGCTCATCCATATTGTCCTTCTGTTGCCTAGACTTCAGGATTAATTCCTTCCTCAAGCTGGGGACAACAAACAGGTGTTCCTTTTCCTATGTTCAGGTGTATAATGACCCCTTCTTTTGCTAGAATGTCTCCCCCTAACAAGGGAGTGGGGCTTTCAGGCATCATTAGAAAAGCATGTGAAAAGAGTAAAGTTCCCCAGTCACAGCTTAGTGGCTGGGAGAAGTATCTAGTGACTGGCTGTCCTAGCACCTCTCGGATAGTGACAGATCTGGAGGACAGTTGTCTGGGACAGGAGAGTAAGACTGAGAAGGCTGCACCAGTATCTAGGAGACAGTTAACCTCCTGGCCCTCAATGGTCAAGCACACTCGGGGCTCTGTGAGGGTGATGGATGGGCTGGCACTTGCGCCGGGCACCCTCAGTCCCGCTGCTGGACCATCTGGTTAGTGGCTTCTGACTCAGAGGACCTTTGTCCCCTGGGGCAGTGGGCCTTCCAGTGATTCCTTTGACATAAGAGGCATGGACGAGGTGGCAGCTTACTTCTACTTTGACAATCTTTTTTAAAGTGTCTTTGTAGACCGCACTGGAAGCAAGCCTTATTAGGCATTCGATTTGCCCAGCTTTTCCCTTTTCCAGAGCTTCCAAAGTCCACTTGCCTGAGGGCCATGACTAAAGCGGTGGCCTTTTTTTTTTTTCAATCCTGTTTGTTCTGTTCCGCCTGCTTCTCCTGATCTCTATTATAAAAAACCGAAGTTGCCAAGTTCAGTAGGGTTTCTAAGTTTTGCTCTGGGCCTAAGGCGGACTTTTGAAGTTTTTTTCTAATGTCTGCAGCTGACTGAGTGATAAACTTATCCTTTAAGATTAGTTGGCCTTTCAATAGAGTCAGGTGACAGTATGCTTCCTCAATGCCTCCCTTAGTCTCTCCAGAAAGGCAGTAGGATTTTCTTCCTTTGCCGGTGTTACAGTGAACATCATTGAATAATTCATAGGCTTCCTAGTTTTCCTTAGTCCTTCTAGCACGCAAGTTAGCAAATGTCTGCGGCACCAATCTCCATGTTCTGATTCTGTGTCCTAGTGAGGGTCTACACTGGGAACTGCCTGCTGGCCTGTGGGGAATCATTCTCTTTCCTCTGTTGTCATCCTATCATTGACCTGACTGAGATACCAGAGATCACCAAACTCTCAGGCTGCACTTATGGTGGCACTTCTCTCATTTGGGGTTAGTGTCTGATTTAGCAGTAACATTATATCTCTCCATGTCAGATCAAAGGATTGCCTTAACCCTTGTAAAACATCAATATAACCATCAGGGTTATCTGAGAATTTACCTAGGTCTATTTTAATTTGCTTTAAGTCTGAGAGAGAAAAAGGTACATGCAGTCTGGCTGGGCCAAATTCTCCTTTTCCCACTGCTTGGAGGGGGCATAATCAGGGAATATTGGCACTCTTTGGTTCATTGTTTACCCCTTTGCCTATCTCCTTTTGGACCGTTTGGGTTGAAGGGGGGTCCTTATTAGTTGGGGAAGGAGTTGGGGGGACTCTGGGATAGAAAGGTAGACTCTGAGGGTTTCCTGTAGGGCAAAAACCACACTTTTTACGTAACTGCGAGTTGTCTCTTAATGAAAAGAAACTTTGCACGTATGGCAATGCACTCCATTTGCCCTCCTTTCTACAGAAGAGGTCTAGCTGTAAGATGGTGTTATAATTTATACTTCTCTCAGGAGGGCAGGTTTCTCCCCTTGAAGAGGATATCGTGGACAGGTGGTACTGCAGAAGAATATAAGTCATTTCTTTCTTAGCACCTGAGGATCAAATTGGTCCTAATTCTCCAGAATACATCTTAGGGGCATTTTTGCCTTGGGGTGGGGGGAACGTTTCCCATCTGAAAAAAGAACATAGGGATGCCAGCACCCCTAGTCATTTTCCGATCAGCATTAGTCCTAGAGTGTCCTTTAAGGACCTAATGCTTATTCTTTTCCAGGGTATGTAACCACCCACGGACCTCTGCTTATCAGGTTACGCTCACCAACGTAGCAGTCCTGCACCTGTTTTCCCGCCTCTCTTGACCACAAAGAAAGGGGTCCCGGCTGCTGGATTCTAGTGGTCCTTTACCAGTGTGCCCAACATTGCCTTTGCGCTCAGGGGTGAGTTCCTTTTCAGGGTGCGTAACCACCCATGGACCTCTGCTTATCATATTAGTTACGCTCACCAATGTAGCAGTCCTGCACCTGTTTTCCCACCTCTCTTGACCACAAAGAAAGGGGTCTGGGCTGCTGGATTCTAGTGGTCCTTTACCAGCATACCCAACATTGCCTTTGAGCTCAGGGGTGAGTCCTAGAGCTGGGCTGGGTTCCTGAGTATTTCATAACAACACAGCGGCCCCATCAAGATGCATTCCCACAAATAACAGTTCTTATGCAAATTCATTTCAGAGAGGGTGTAGCAAACCTTTTGAGTTAGGATTGAGAAAGTCTTTTGATTCTGTAAGTACTTTAAGGCTTGGCTGAGTGCAAAGAGTTCACACGTTTGAGGAGACCAATTATTAGGCAATTTTTCTAACTCTGCTTCCACAAGAGTCTCCGTATCAATTACTGAATACCAATTGTGTTTTTTTCTCAATCACCTGGGAGGAACCATCTAACATCTCGTCCTGAAGGGAGTTCCTCCCAGGTCTGGTGGGACCTTTGTATGGTAATTAAGATTTAAATCCCCTGTTAGGAAATCTGCTGGGTTAAGGGAATTATCAGTGGTTGGAGTTACATTACCTTTTTCTAACATAATAGCCCCATACTTTAAGATTTTTTAGTAAGCCACCTTTTTGCTTTTTTCTTTTTTTGTCTTAGAATAACTCTGAACTGGTGAGGTGTGCTCACAACGAGGTTTCCTCTAAAAGTTACTTTTCTACTTTTGGTAAAGTAGTTGTTGCTACTGACTGAATGCATTTGGCCTATCCGCTGGTTACTGGGTTAAGGATTTGCTACGCCCTTATTTACACTGACAACAAAGTGGTAATTATCAATTACAGGTTTTAAATTTACCCTGGCTTTTAAAGGAATAGGGCACACTTTTTTTTTTTTAACTATTTCTATCTTTTTCTTTCTTTTTCTCTTTGACTCCCTCTTTGTCTCTCTCTCCATCTCTCTCTCTCTGTCTTAGCCATTACAAACTTGGGGCCCTGGCAAGGATGGTGGGGAACGGGTCCTATGTAACTGCCCATGTCGAGAGCTGTTTACCTAAATCAGGAGGGATAACAGGGATAAGACTCCCTGGCTTATAGCCTAGGCCTAGGTGCCTAAGGACGCAGCGTAGAGCCTCCTTAGATCCCTTTGGAGATACAACATGCTAGAGGAAATGAAAGTCTGAACCATTAGTACCTAGGAGGCAGGGATCAGAGGAAGTAGATTAAGAGGTAAGGAGAATTTTGGGGCTACACTTTCAAGAAAGTCACGGTCGGGACCTAGGAGGTATGGGTCCGAAGGAAAGGTAGGGGCACACGTATGGGTGACTGCTGAATAGAGACTTCTGGCTGCCCCATGATCTCAACCAGCTACTGCCAGGAGTTCAGGACAACAGCTTTCTACGTCTAGTCAGCCCTCGGCTTCCCTAAGAAAATTGAAAGTGGAAGCTGGCTCCAGGCAGCCTAACATTCCCAATAGAAGGGTTGGGGGTTGTTAGAAAGGCCTTCCCCAGATAGCCTCACACCTGAGTCGTAAGTCCGGTGGCCACGCTAATCGTTTTTAACTGGCTGACAGTTGCCCCATATTTTCCTCCAGTTCTAAGGAAGGATAGGACAGATTAGCAAGCAAAAGTGGTCGAATATTACTCACCGCTTTGGATGTCCCTTCGTGGTGGCCAAAAGGTTACCGGGGGGAGGGGGGTCTTTGTTCACAGAGCTTCTAAGATGGCGGCGAGCCGCTTCCAAGATGGTGGCGGGCTGCTTCTAAGATGGTGGCAAGCCTCGTGTTCTCTGACCTGGGGTTCTTGGCCTCAGGGATTCTAAGGAATGGAATCTTGGGCCATGCTGTGAGTGTTATAGCTCTATTAGAAGCTGTGGGTCACAGAAGAGAACCGTGGAATCTAGTGACTAGTGTTCAGCTCGATTAGGACAAACCTGGGCACTTAGCCATGCAGGAACAATGGCAAACCTTTAGCCCGATCAGGAGTAGCAATGGGCACCTCACTGGATCAGGAGCACCTGCTGGATCCAGAGGGATGGGAGTCAGTGGCGGGTCTGCCACGGTGGCAAACAGCAGTGGTCAATGGTGAGTGAAAGCTCAGCTCGAGCTGTAACAAACACGGACCAGAAGAGTGCAGTTGCAAGAATGAATAGAGTAACATACAGTGAAAACAGAGCTCCTACACAAAGGGAGGGAACCCAAAGGGGGTTGTCGTTGCCGTTGCCGGCTCAAATGCCTGGGTTTATATCCTGATCATTGTCCCTCCCGCTGTGCTCTCAGGCAACAGATGACTGGCTATTTCTTTACCTCCTGTTGTTACCTAATTAGCATTTTAGTGAGCTCTCCCTACTATCTGATTGGTCATGTGTGAGCTAAGTTGCAAGCCCCGTGTTTATAGGTGGAAGCGGTCACCTTCCTAGCTAGGCTTAGGGATTTTAGTTGGCCTAGGAAATCCAGCTAGTCCTATCTCTCAGTTCCATATGAATTTTAGGGTTTTTAAAATATTTCTGTAAATAATGTCATTGGTGTTTTGTTAGGGATTGCATTGACCTTGTAGATTGTTTTAGGTAGTATGGACATTGTAACTAATAATTCTTCCAATTCATGAACACAGAACACCTTTCCATCTATTTGTTCCTTCTTCAATTTCTTTTATTAATGTTTTCCAGTTTTCATTCTACAGATCTTTCACTAGATAGTTAAGTTTATTCCTAGGTATTTTTTGTAGCTATTGTAAATAATGGCTTTCCTGATTTCTTTTTCAGATAGTTCACTATTGGCATACAGAAACACAACAGATTTTTGTTAAGTTGATTTTGTGTCTTACAAAATAATAAGTGAATTTACTGAATTCACTTATTCTAAACGTTTTTGTGGAGTCTTTAGGGTTTTCTCTATGTAATATCATGTCATCATCAAACAAGGATAATTTGACTTCCTTCTTTCCAGTTTGGATGTCTTTTATTTCTTATCTTGCCTAATTGCTGTGGCTAGAATTTCAGAACTATATTGAATAAAACTGGTGAAAGTGGTCATCCTTGTGTTATCCCAGGTCTTGAAGAAAAAACCTTCAACTTTTCACCATTCAGTTTGATGGTCAGCCATGGAATTGTCATATATGGCTTTTATTGTGTTGAGGGATATTCCTTTCATAACTAATTTATTAAGAGTTTAATATTAAGGGATGTCAAATTTTATCAAATGCTTTTTCTGCATCTATTGAGATGATCATATAGTTTCTGCCCTTGACCCCATCGATGGGACGTATCACATTCATTGATTTCCATGTGTTGAACCATCCTTGTATCCATGAGATGAACCCATTTGATCATGGTGTATTATCTTTTTAATGTCCTGTTGGTTTTGGTTTGCTAGTATTTTGTTGAGGTTTTTACATCTATGTTTGTCAGGAATATTGATTTGTAGTTTTCTTTTTTTGTTGTATCTTTGTCTGGTTTTGGTATCAGGGTGATGCTGTCCTCATAGAATAATTTTGGAAGAATTTCTTTCTCTTTAATTTTTTGGAATATTTTTTAAAGGATTGGTATTTGTTCTTTTTTAAATGTTTTTTAGAATTCAAGAGCAAAGCCATCAGGTCCTGAGCTTTTCTTTGACAGGAAACTTTTTACTATTGATTCAATCTTGCAACTCATTATTTTCCTGTTCAGTTTCTAATTCTTCATGACTCAATTTTGGTAGGTTGTATGTGCCCAGGAATTTATCCATTTCTCTCAGGTTTTCCAATTTGTTTGTTCATAGCTGTTAATAATAGTTTCTTATGATCCTTTGTATTCCTGTATTATCAATTGTAATGTCTTTACATCTCAGATTTTATTTATTTGGATTTTCTCTGTGTTTTTCTTAGTCTAGCTAATACTTTATTCATTTTATCTGATCAAAAACCAACTCTTTGTTTTATTGATCTTTTACAATTTTTCAGTCTCTATTTTGCTTATTTATTCTCTGATCTTTACTATTTCTTTCATTCTACTAATTTGGGTTTTAGTTTGGTCTTGTTTTTCTAATACCTTGAGGCCCATCCTTAGGTTGTTTTCATAAGCTATTTCTAATTTTTTTGTTGTTGTTGGCATTTATTGCTATGAAATTCCCTCCTAGAACAGCTTTTGCTATATCCCATAGATTTTGGTAAGATATATTTTCATTTTCCTTTGTTTTGGGTTTTTCAATTCTGTTTTAAATTTCGTCATTGACCAATTTGCTGATCAGCAATATGTTGTTTAATTTTCCTGTATTTGTATAGTTTCCAAAGTTTCTCCCATTATTAATTTCTAGTTTTATGCCATTGTGGTCAGAAAAGATACCTGATATGATTTTGATATTTAAAAAGTTTTTGAGACTTATTTTGTAGCCTGACATATGATCTATTCTAGGGAAAGTGCCATGTACTGAGAAAAAGAATGCTTATTCTACAGCTATTGGGTGGAATATTCTGTATTGTCTGTTATGTCTATTTTATCTTGCAATCTAAATTTAAGGTTTCTTTATTGATTTTCTGTCTGATCCATCTGTTGCCAAAAATGGGGTGTTGAAATCTCCTACTCTTATCATATTTCAATTTATTTCTTCCTTTAAGTCTAATAATATTTGTTTTACATATTGGAGTGCTCCAGTGTTAGAAATATATATATATAATATATATTTACAATTGTTATATTCTCTCACTGAATTGATCTTTTTGTCATTATATAATGACATTTTAAAATGACAATCTTGGTCTCTTTCTAGTTTTTGATATACAGTCTATTTTATCTAATTTATAGCTACTCCTGTTCTTTTTGGCTTCTGTTTGCATGGAATAGCATTTTCCATTTTTTCACTTTCAGTCGATGTGTATCTTTACAGGTGAAGGAAGACTTGTAGGCAGCATATAGTTTTGTGTTGTTCTTTCATACATTCAGCCACTCTATATCTTTTAACTGATGAATGTATTCCATTTACATTCAAGGTTATTATTGATAAAGACTTACTCTTGCCACTCAGCTAATTGCCTCCTAGTAATTTTGTGGATCTTTTGTTCCTCTCTTTCTTGTTGTTTACCTTTGTGGTTTGGTGGTTATCTGTAGTTATAAGCTTTGATTCTTTTCTTTTTCTCATTTGTATAACTGCTGTAATTTTTCCTTTGTAATTCCTTGGGCCTACATTAAAATTTTATACTTATAAGAAGACTATTTTAAGCTGGTAACAGGTTAAATTTGGTTGTATACAAATATTCTAGACATTTACCCTTGCCTCCCACAATTTGTATTTTTGCCTAAATTTTCATCTTTTTACATAGTACATTTCTTAACAACTTATTGTAGCTATGATAATTATTGGCCATTTTGACTTTTAATCCTCATAAAAGATTAATCTTCATAAAGAGATCTGAAAGATTATATACCACCATTACAGTAATAAAATATTCTAATTTTTTTTTTTTTGAAATGGAGTCTCACACTGTCTCCCAGGCTAGAGTGCAGCAGTGCAGTCTTGGTTCACTGCAACCTCCACCTCCCAGGTTCAAGGGATTCTCCTGCCTCAGCCTCCCAAGTAGCTGGGATTACAGGCACCTGCCACCATGCCCAGGTAATTTTTTGTATTTTTAGTAGAGACAGGGTTTCACTATGTTGACCAGGCTGGTCTCAAACTCAAGACTCATGATCCACATGCCTCAGCCTCCCAAAGTGCTGGGATTACAGGCATGAGCTACTGCATCCAGTCGGTATTCTGAATTTGATTATGTAAAACTCACGTTTACTAGTGAATTTTACTTTCATATGATTTAGTGGTCATAGTTAGTATTCTTTTGCTTCCAGTTGAAGCATTTTCTTAAGCATTTCTTGTAAGGCTGGTCTAGTGGTGATGAATTCTCAGCTTTTGCTTGTCTGGAAAAGACTTTATTTCTCTTCATTTCTGAAGGATAATCTTGCTGAGTATGGTATTCTTGACTGACAGTTCTTTTTTATTTTTCAACACTTTGAATATATCATCCCGTCCTCTCCTGGCCTGCAAGGTTGCTGCTGAAAAAAATTTTTTGATAGTCTAATGGGGATTCCCTTATCACATATAAGGGAATTATGTGACTGGACACTTTTCTCTTGCTGCTTTTAAAATTCTCTGTCTTTGACTTTTGATAGTTTAATTATAATGTGCCTTGAAGAGGATTTATTTGGATTAAATCTAATTGAGGCCCTTAGAGCTTCATGGGTCTGAGCACCTATATCTCTTCCAAAACTCGAGATGTTTTTAGCTATTATTTTGTTAAATAAACGTTCTCAATCTCATGCCTTTCTGAAATGTCCAGGACATGAATGTTTGTTCACTTACTAGTGTCCCATAGGTCTTGCAGGCTTTCTTTGCTCTTTTCCATTCTTTTTTTCCTTTTTTTTTCCCCTCTGGATTATTTCAAACTACTTATCTTTAATTTCAGACATTCTTTCTTCTGCTTTATCTAGTCTGTTGAAGCTCTCACTTGTACTTATTTTATTGACTGAAGTCTTCAGCTTCAACATTTCTGTTTGTTTTGTTTTTATCACTTCTATCTCTTTGTTAAATTTCTCTTTCAGAAGATTAATTGCTTCCCTAATTTCATTGAATGATATATGTGTATTCACTTGTATAGCACTAAGTTTCCTTAAGATAATTATTTTGAATTCCTTTTTAGGCAATTTGTAAATTTCCATGGAGGGGTCAGTTACTGAAGACTTATGTATTTATTTGGTGGTATCACGTTTCCTTGCCTTTTTATGTTTCTTGTATTCCTACACTGACATCTGTGCATCCAGTGGAATGATTGCTTCTTCTAATTTTACAGAGTCACTTTGTGTGGAATGATTTTCACCTACAGATGTGTCCTAGGGTGTTGGTTAGGTAGGGTACATTGGCTTTGGTTCCACATGGGCACAATAGTGTAGTCTCTGTAGTTTTTATAGCTGTAGCCAATGTCAGCAATGCCAATGACAGCCTAAGTGGCCTAATGTTCAGGAGTTTGTGTGGCTACTTGAGCACAGCCTCATCACTCAGGAGAGGGGCACCAAGCTGTTCTGTGAGCTGAGGATGCCCTAGGGCTGCTCCTTCACCAGGTTGGGCGTATCATTCCCACTGGACAAGACCACCTGTTCCATGGGGGGGCAGTGTGCCTTGAGGGCTTAAATACCAAGGTTACAGCTGTTCCACTGGGCCTAGGCTCTGAGTAGCCAGGGTTGGGCACCTCAGCCACTGGGATGAAGATGGAGTGCCTTATAGGTAGTTTTTTCCAAGTGGGTAGGGAGCGGTAACTGCTTGGCTGGGGAATGGCACACTACCATGTGTGAGCACAGTATAGTTGGCAGATCCTCAGGGGCAGGGAGATGTGGTGGCTACTTGCCTCCAGAGCAGGACATACTCTTGCAGTGTCTCCAGTCTCAAAATGGCACCATATAGCAGCAGCTTGGGCAGAGAAGCAAAATGTGGGTTCCTTCTTTGGAGTAAGGCAGCCATGTGAACTCCTGGAAACTCCCTATACTGGGCTCAGAGCTTAGAAGGACTGTAGGGTTCTCCAGCAGCAAATACTGTAGGTATTCATGACTTTAATTGGGGAGGAGGGAAGCAGGTACTGGAGTTTTCTTGCTTATTTTTCCCCACATGGAGAGTTCCTTCTGGTTCTGAACTGATTCAGGTTGCAGAGACCAGGAGGCAAAATTGGGGTGTTTCATTCCCTTTTCTGTGCATCCATATGAGTCACTATGCTCTACAGGATCTCTACCACTCATCTGTTTTACTCCAGCACTCTCCTTCAAATACCCTAGTTGAAATGTGCCTGGTTATTTGTTGATCCCTTTTTATTGGGAGAGGGGATAAGCATTAGGCACCTCTTGTCAGCCATCTTGCTGGCACCATGCTTGAGATGTATTTTTTAAAATTCAAGATTCCTGTTCACTAAAAGAGATTCTACTGAAAGCCTCTAAGTTAATAGTTATTAACCAGATCAGCTCTTTTTAGAATGACAGAGGCCTCAGTATTACAACTATTTCCAGAGAATACACACAAAAATATAATTGTTAAAATAATAGAAGCCTTATCTCTAGGATTGCCACTGAAGTGATAACAGGCTAGAAGTATAAAGTTCCCATTTTTTCCAGGTCTGTGACAATCCCATGAATTTTGTGACACTAGGTTGTATAAAAGGTTAGCAGTTGTTAACACTAGCCATCAATCTATCATGCAACCACATGTTCATCCTCACCCCCAATTTTCTTTACACAAACACACATTATTCTCTAACCTCTAAAGTCAGCATTACCATTATTTTCTGCCTTCTTAATAAGACTATGGAAAATTAAAATGAAATTCAGAGTATTAAAACACATATATTGACTATTTGAGAGGCTGAGGTGGGAGAATAGCTTGAATCCAGGAGGCAGAGGTTGCAGTGAGCCAAATTACACCATTGCACTCCAGCCTGGGTGACAAAGTAAGACCCTGCCTCAAAAAAAAAAATATATATATATATATATGTGTGTGTGTGTGTGTGTGTATATATATATATATGTATATACACCATCTTCTTTGCACTAAACTTTCCCTACTCAATGGTTTACAGATGATTAAACATTTGGTCTATGCTTCAAAGGCCTAAGAATTTGTCACTAAATATTCAAATTCCCTGCACAATATCAATAATTCAAGTTTGTGTGTGTACATATACACATGAATGTACTTATGTTTTTACAGCTACATATATACATGCATATATATATGTACCTGCATGTACATATATACATGCATATATATATATATATATATATATGTACCTGCATGTACATATATACACACTCTGTTAAACTCTGTACAGATTACATTTTGGTTTTCTTTGTATAACTGCCAAAGATGAAAAAAATACTTTTTTACACAGCAAGAAGGCAAGAAATAGTACACTTAGAACAATAATTTATCAGGCTGAACAGAGGCCAGAATCTTAGTGTCCAGCCTCTTGATCTTATTATTTATCACACAGCACGACCAAAAAAATAGGGACAGAGGAGAGAGGGAATAAAAGGCCCTCCTGCGAGGACGGACAAAACCAGGCATTGATTGGGTTGTATCTGACTGTTCACTGTCCAGTGCACCTGTGCTGTTTCCCACCCCTTTCACAATCTTCTTGATCCTGAGGGTTGAACAGGGCTCATCTTGCAAACAATATCCAAATTCAGATCGGAAGAAAGACAAAAGCTAAATTTATCCCGACACTTTCTTCATTCCAAGCTCCCACTTTCCTCTGACGCACAATTGTCATTTTCAAAGGAAAGAAAGCTATTTTCAATAATGAAAAATGGATTCCCCTTCCCACCAATATCAGTACAACTGCATCCCACAGAAGTATCACTTATGGAACCACAAGCAGGAAGGCAGATGTCATTGTGTCCTCTCATCTGTGCTTATTTTTCACAGAGCTTTCACAGCAAAGGCAGGAAATAGGAGTGGGGGAAGAAGACTCCAGCCTGATTGGGAAAGATTGTATAAAGTATCTCCCAAGAAAGTGCTTTATTATCACTGAAAAAGAAAAATTATTTTTATTGGATTAACATTGATTCTAAAATTGGACCCAATTCCTACCGGGCGAGAACCAAAAAAAATCCTGATTTGGTAAAAACATATTCTAGAATCATGCCAAAGTGCTGCCCTTCCATTGATTTGAAGTGACTGTTTTGTAACATTACAGCCATTAAGTTACAATCTTGCATCTAACCAAAGCAAATTAACAAAATCTTCAGTAATCTATAAATGTATTTCTAAAACTCATATTAGGAAAAACACTGTATCTGGACATGATACTGCCTGACCCATATCCGGAAGACTTGAAACCAGTTAAGTAAATAATTGATCTTTTTTTTTTAGAAATATTTGCTAGGACATCTTAATATCAGCCTCATGTGAAGAAATAAGAAAGTTAAAATTTATAGCTAAGTCATCAAGTGTGTAATAGGAATAATTTGACTCTTGGTGTCAACTATACTTGTGTAAATTCACATACCGATGCAAATTTCTGAAAGTTAGTTTGTTTACTAAAATATGCTAATGTCTATGAGGGTATTTGGAAGAATAGCAAACAAAATAATAAATATGTTAAGTGCTAGGAATATTATAGGTATTAAATTATAGTGTTCACATTATTATGATTACCATTATGATTCACTGTTAGTTTACAGACTGCTATTAGTAATCACAATATTACTAATAATATTAGCATTATATTATTAATTACATGTGATTATAAACATGATTACTAATATCACTATCATTATCGTTGTTACTAGCATTTTAAGAATTTAGCTTAACTCTGGAATGTTTTCAATACAGAATTCCTGATACAATAGACCTGATTTTTTTAGAAAAATAAATTAAAAAATAAAAAACTAAATATGATGAATAAGAAAGAAGCTTTAAATTGCTATGCATCAAAGGCTAGATTATTCTAGTAGACATAATAATCAAAGCACCAAAGCCTGTAATTTCTCACTGAAAAGACAGAATGAGAAGGAAGTATTCAATGATGTATAAAAAGAAAATCTCCACTCTTGGTTACCCCTTATTCAGTCTATTTCATGCAGTCATGCTTGAGAATGCAAAACGTGACCCAGAGGCTGGTGGTAAAATATATTTCTGCTCCTCTGAGAAGCAGTTAATTCAACAGGCTGTGAATAGCTCCCAGCTCCTCAGCAAATAACTATACACTTCTGATTATGTTCTTGACATGGGCAAATGAGAGGACACACACCCAGGGACTGAGAATGATGACATGCCCAAAGGAAAAAGAGGACCCCTGCTGCTGTCCCAGGGACTCATTCTGTGCCAGCCCTCATTCCCATTTCATTAATCTCACAAAAACAGCATTTTACTCAATCTAATTTTTTTTTTTTTTTAAGATGGAGTCTTGCTCTTGTTGCCCAGGCTGGAATGCAATGGTGTGATTTTGGCTCACTGCAACCTCCGCCTCCTGGGTTCAAGTGATTCTCCTGCCTCAGCCTCCCAAGTAGCTGGGATTACAGGTGCCCACCACCACGCCCAGCTAATTTTTGCATTTTTAGTAGAGACAGGGTTTCACCATGTTATCCAGGCTGGTCTTGAACTGCTGACCTCAGGTGATCCACCTGCCTGGGCCTCCCAAAATACTGGGATTACAGGCATGATTTTTTAGACAAAACTTATAGTTTAATGAAGGAGCTTTACCATATTATTACTTCCATTTTGCAGATAAGGAGTCTTAGATAAAGGTTAAGTGATATGCCTAAGGCTACATACCTAGAGTACTAAAGATTTGGGGCATGAGCCCAGGTATCCTATGCAGGTATGGAACTGCATAGTCTGAATTCTTAACCCTCACCACCTGCCTCTTTTGGGCATAGCAGTTTCAAGCAGATGTTGAATGTGAGTGGCAGAGCTACAAACAAGGATCAGCCCACAAACAGCAGCATTCACAAATGCTTTACATAAACTGAGTGTAAAATGAACACATGATACAAAATGTGAATGGGAATTCCCATATTGCAGCATCATCTCCAAAGCTAAGGAGCACAGAGCTACACTATAAATCACAAAGGTCGCCTGTAATCTCAGCACTTTGGGAGGCCGAGTTGGGCAGATCATGAGGTCAGGAGTTTGAGACCAGCCTGACCAACATGGTGAAACCCCATCTCTACTAAAAATGCAAAAATTAGCTGGGTATGGTGGCGTGCACCTGTAATACCAGCTACTCAGGAGGCTGAGGCAGGAGAATCGCTTGAACCCAGGAGACGGAGGTTGCAGTGAGCCGAGATCGTGCCACTGCATTCCAGCCTGGGCGACAGAACGAGACTCTGTCTCAAAAAAAAAAAAAAAAAAAATCTCAAAGGGTGAGTCAAATTACCAGGTTGTCATCTCGAATAGATAATGGGATCAACTTCAAGGTAAGAATTTCTCACTTTCAAAGTTAGAATTTGTGAAGCTAAGCACACACACACACACACACACACAATATAACCATGGTTAAACAAAATACCAAGTTATAAATTTTTTGAGGCCAAAGATCCCAGTAAAATGTGCTTTAAGTCTCCGTGACAGAGAGCTTAAAAGATATTTTTAAGTGAATTAAAAAGCTGTAGCTGGCTTTGAAGAAAAAACATGGAAAAACAATATGATTTACACAACTTTTTATACCTTTATGATTCCGCAAGAAACTTCCCAAAATTTGTCCCAGTTTTCTTTAATATTATTCTGTTTCTCATTAAAATAGAACTGGCAAGAATCTCTTGAGGATAGCTCTTTTGCAATTTAAATGATTCTTATTAAACAAACCTGGAGAAGAAAAGCTGTTTTATCTTAATATTTTTTAGAGATAACTGAATCATAGTATTTAATCAATGACCCATTTTGTCAAACAAATATTTAAAAGTGTTAAGTGACTCAATGGAATACAATATCAATTCATGACAACATTACTTAGGATTTTAGAAACATGTCACTGATTAAGGAATCCTTTCAAAGATCTTTCCTCTTTGTATAGAGAGTGACGATGAGGAAGAAGAATTAACACAGTTTGGAGTTATAAACGACTCCCTTTTAAAAATGAGTTTCACCAGGCTCACAGGGCGAGGTGGCTCACGCCTGTAATCCTAGCACTTTGAGAGGCTGAGGCAGGTGGATCACTTGAGGTCAGGAGTTCGAGAACAGCCTTGCCAACATGGTGAAACCCCGTCTCTACTAAAAATACAAAAATTAGCCAGGTATGGTGGCTGGTGCCTGTAGTCCCAGCTACTCAGGAGGCTGAGGCAGGAGAATCACTTGAACCCGGGAGGCAGAGATTGCAGTGAGCCAAGATAGTGCCACTGCACTCCAGCCTGGGTGATAGAGCAAGACTGTCTCAAAAAATAAAAAAAAAAAATAAAATGGATTTCTTTGAAAGAACTATGATACATATGAAGAGAGCCAGAGACTGGCATCAAAACCGGCTATTGTACATTACCTATCAGGAGGATGCTTCAAAAGGAAGGCATTTGCCGCCACAATATCCAGTTGCCAGTTGAAAAGGTTAATATTCTTTTAAGCAAACTACCCACCAGAGGAAAAAAACAAAAACCCATGAACTTACTAATAAAATCAATCTGAGCTTCAAAATCAATTTAATACTGTATATTAGGAGGAAACTATATTCGTTATTTTTAAATATTTAGCTGACAGATTGTTTATCTTCAATCACAGATCTGTATCTGCTGTTTAACTCGTAGAACTAAAAATATTCACTTATTTGGCACATTCTCCTGGTGAAATTATTGGCAGAAATTTTAAATTAGGTAGAAATCTTATGTTGAGAATGCAAAAGTGGGTTGGGTGTTTTTTTTTTTTTATTGTTGTTGTTGTTTGTTTCTTCATAATAGGAAGTTTATAAAGACACCAGCAAAGGTTAAATTAAGTATTGAGAATAGAGGAAATCTAATAATTCTCAGCTTAACAAATCATTTCACAAACCTGTGTGTATATATATTTTTCACTTTAAGAAGTAGGTCTAAGCCAAGAACTTTGGTATTCTTTATACTTAAAAGAAATAGCCCTTTAGCTACTTTGCAGTCATATGAATTAAGCAAATGAAAATTACAAAGAGGCATGATTTTTTTGGTGGTTTTCTTATCATCATAGCAAATTGAAGCCCACACATAAATGATCAGTGAGCCGGTTTTCAAGCTTACTGTCTTCAAGAGAAAGACAGATTCTAGCTGTCACTTCAAGAGTCATCTAGTTCACAGCAACCAGCAACAGGTAGCCAGCAACCCTGATGAGGGATAGAAACAGCACCCATAGAGGACCCCTTTCCTAGAAGAATTTTTTGACACCACTGAATCCCAGAGGAATGGCTTCACAGAGCCAAAGACAACTTCAGGGTGACACAGCTGTCTGTAGGTTTTCTCTAGCAAATCTGGAAGATGTATTTTGCATTTTGTTGTTATCTAAATTAACGAATTCCTTATACTTTGATTTAGATATTGAGATGTCCCATCCTTCCCCCTGTATCCATGCTGGCACTGGTTAATGTAATCTTCATAGGACACAATCCTTAGATATATGTTAGGTTGATTGTTCCTATAACTTCATGGCACTATTCCATTTACAAAGCACCCACCCATAAAAATGGCAGCTGTTACCCTCTCTCTTTGCCCCCTCTTGAGAGTCCCCTGTCCCTACCATGGGAACTACAAAAGCTTGGCTTTCTTAGAAAATATGTAGATTTAGAATTAGAAAAAGAGAAGACATTATAAAAAATAGAGATAGTATTGGGGACTTGACCGAAGCATAGTTAGGCTGATTTCTTTACTGAAGAATTTCTTAGAGCCTTGATAAATTAATGTACAAAGTTATTGCATGAGGGGGTATTAGAGAAGGAATTGTTTATAAGTCACTGTGCCTACTGGATAGTTCTCTGTTTAAAAATTTTATCAGCCCATATACACTTGATATTGTCACATTGATGAAGATACACACCTCTCCCCTGCCCTCCATTGCAGTTTTATTTAGAACACAAGCATCTTTTTAAAAGTCAGATGCTTGGGGAGGGTAAGGAGATTGATTGGTCATATTTTATACCTTAATGTGATTTACTTGGAGAAGTTCTCATTGTGTGAAATTACACTGGTATGCTGAACTACACCAGTCTTCTTTTAGAAAGAAAGGGGAGAAGATGGTCTTAGAGCACTGTGCAGTTGGATGGGTACATTTGTGGGTGGAGGAACAGCAGGAGGGACTGGGGGCATGGGGAGGTAAGAACTGTGTGTGTGGTTTTGTTTTCCTTGGGTCGGATTAACTGGGGTTGGAGTTTGTGGGGGAAGTGATAGGAGAGTAAATATAAAACCTAACTCTGCTTATTTCATAAATAGGCATATTTTCCACAAATATATCCATCTTTTTCCCGTACAACAAACATTCCAACTCTCAAAATTTTAGCTAATTGAATTATAGGATCCCTGAATTCAAAATTTAGCTACATTTGGGTTAAATATACTAAAGACGGCTAAGTGAGACCCTTTCATTTTTTTGAAATATTATATCTTTATTTATGGCATATAAACAAAAACAAAACCTTTTCCCAAAAGGCTACATAAACACCTTACTTCAAGTATTATAAAACTTGTTATTATATCTTTTCCCTGATTTGACTTAGTTTCAATAAATATTTTGTTGGAAAACCCTTTTTCCCTAACTATAATAGTGATGCAAACTCATTATAGAAAACTGGGAAGCTATAAACATGTTTAAAGTTGAAACTGAAAATCACCTAGCATTTGTTTCTATGACAAAAGATCTTCTAAATTTCAAAACATGAACGTATAGGTAGGTGCACTTTTCCAGTATAATCTATTGTAATATGTAGTCTACTTAGTTTTTTTTCCACTCAGAATCATTTTTCCCAAACTCAAGTAAAAAATCCATCCTCCTAAGTGTGGGAATATAATTACTAGTCAGAGAGATGTGCATCTGAAAAGTTTATATTAGCATTTTTCATTTGGAAAGCTCAAGCTATTGCCAAAGTTCAAAAGACATGAAGCTCCAGAAATATTTACTATCTTGTCTATCAGATTATATTAATATCTTGAGATAATATTATATAATGATACTCTAGCTTAAGTAAAAACAAACTAAAAACTTCATCATAGGCAGTTATAAATATTGATAATTGGAGCTGATTCTATTAAGGGGCAACCCTCCTCCCTAGTCAACACAAAATGCATGTTTCTTGTTAGAAGACTGTGTTGACTATATTTTCTTATTTTCTGTATTCCTGATGCTCTGGCATCTGGGGTCTCTCTAACTGGGCAGAGACTGCCCTCTCTCCCCAAGGACAGCCAATTCAAAGAGATTAGCAAATGACTAACCTTGGAGCACAGCTTTCACTTGCAAATTCACCAATCCAAAGCCCACAACTCCCCCACACCTCTTCTATTTGGCTCTGAAACTCCAGGCCAATATTCCCCTATCCTAATCACTGCAGGGCCAGTTACCAAACAACTCAGGACAGCCTCCTACCCCAAAACCCACTGAAATTATTCAAACAAACTCATCCTAAACCTGCTTACTCTGCCTCACCCATTCTTTCTCGCAGAAACCACAATAATGCCTCTTGCCCATGCTTTCCTCCCACTCCCTCTGCCTCTTGACTGCCCTGGTGCTTCCCCTTGTGGACCTGCATGGAGTTCTGTGCCCCCTTCTCTTGAGAACTGTGAATAACAACTGTTTTTTCAATGACAATTGTCTCCTGATCTGTTAGTCTCACCATACTTGAATAATAGCAAAACACAGTTTAAAACAAAGACTTTAAATTCATGCCAGTTAGTGAACACATAAGGTTGTTTTCAATTCAAAATGCCTAGAAATAATAAGAGGGTGACATACACATCTGTAGATGGAGATCGAATTCACCCTTTTTTTCAAGTACCTCTTATTGCAATAAAATATTAGGATGTATGAAAATTTCAATCCTTTGCCAGGTTAGCTACACACTGTGAGGTCTGAGCTGTAATGCCCTTATTGGTGAAATGAGGGATTTGAACTAGATAATTTCCCTAAGTCCTTCTAGATAGAGCATATAATCTCTTAGTGTTTCTGCTAATGTATTTTTATTAACAAAATCCCCTTTGTTAGATGACTCCACCCAATCTAAAGCACAGTGGTTATGTTATTTCTCTATTGCCAATGCACTTGAATGTCTCCATGGCAGTTACTGGATTTTACTAATTCTTCTATTTCTTACGCCTATTATGGTCCAACAGCAGAAGCTCAACAACAAGAAACACAATGACTGACTGAATCAAATTACAGTGAGCTTCATTTTGGGTAGAAATAGATAGACATGAGAATAAGATTATGAAAACTGTCATTTTCACTGTAGCCTTGAATAAGAAAACTCTACACCCAAATATTTAATCCAAGTCTTTTTTGCTAATAAATGATTGGATACTTGTAAAATGAAAGAATCAGTCAACTGTCACTAGAAATATTCTCAACAACTAAGATAAGTCAAATGAAAAGCTTTTTAGGGATTTTTATTTCTGGTTGTTTTAGGGTTTTTTGGGTTTTTCTCAACATGACTGTTACTGGTTTGCGGTATTATTTCAGAGACTGATTTGAAATTTTTTTATCGACTAAAAATCAACAATTGGCATTTTTAATTTTATAGAAAAATGAAAAAAATATTAATCTGCAGCCATGCCAAAAAGGCAAACAAAAAGAGCAGCTTTTAATTAAATCTAAGGGATAGAAGTCTTAGTACATTTTTCATTTCT
Source organism: Symphalangus syndactylus (assembly GCF_028878055.3). Taxonomy (NCBI): domain Eukaryota; kingdom Metazoa; phylum Chordata; class Mammalia; order Primates; family Hylobatidae; genus Symphalangus; species Symphalangus syndactylus. Next base: position 44,834,343 of record NC_072431.2, read on the forward strand.
CTCTTCATTCCTCTCCCAGCCACTAGCTGAATGTTGCATTGTAACTGTTCCTCTCCTGATTTACATTTTTCTCTCTTTAGAAGGAAGAATATTAAAAGTCACAATAATATACATTTTAGAAGAAAATTTTAATTACTAATTCATAAGAAGTAATATTCATGTGCCAAGTATGTTACATGATCTAAATTAAAATACTAAGTTGAATTTGCTCTGGGGGATTTTAATACCAGGTAATATAGGTAAAAGCATATGTGGATGTTTTTGATGTCCTGTAAGAGAAAATTCTGAGTTTCAACAGGTAAATACATTTCAGTATCTGAATAAGGGGCCCTCTGTAATCTTCACTTTGGGGAGGCCCTTATCCTTGAAATGAGATCTAAGTAACTGAAGTCAATCTCAGATTGTTCCTGATCCTGGCCACCAACCAGCTTTAGGGTACTTTGAACCTGTCTTTCTTGGAGAAACTCTTCCCCTGATTTGTCATTAGGAATTTAGGTGCACAAGTTAAAAGGAGATTAGAAAAATTGGTTAAGTAAATTGGTTAAAACTGAGTCTGAATTATTGCTTTGCTATCTGAGTCTTCTAATCACTAGACTCCATTTAACAATTTTAATAAGGATGGCAGTTATTAAAATAAGAGATCAGTGTCCAGCCCAGCTTTAGAAACACACCATGAAAATTAGAAATTCTCAGATGAGTATTCCTAAGATGCACAACTCAAGCAACTTGAACAGAATCAAAACTCACAGAGAACCTTTAAGAATAATACCATAACGCTTTTGGCTGGCTGGATAGAAACGAGGAAGTCGGGGTGGAGCCAAGATGGCCGAATAGGAACAGCTTCCATCTCCAGCTCCCAGCCCCAGCGACACAGAAGACGGGTGATTTCTGCAATTCTGCTTGAGGTACCGGTTTCATCTCACTAGGGAGTGACTAACAGTGGGTGCAGGACAGTCGGTGAAGCGCACTGTGTTCGAAGCAGGGCGAGGCATTGCCTCACTCGGGAAGCACAAGGGGTCAGGGAGTTCCCTTTCCTAGTCAAAGAAAGGGGAAACAGACGGCACCTGGAATATCGGGTCAGTCCCATCCTAATACTGTGCTTTTCCAACGGGCCTGGAAAACGGCACACTAGGAGATTGTGTCCCGCACCTGGCTCAGAGGGTTCTATGCCCACGGAGTCTCGCTGATTGCTAGCACAGCAGTCTGAGATCAAGCTGCAAGGCTGCAGCGAGGCTGGGGGAGGGGCGCCCGCCATTGCCCAGGCTTGCTTAGGTAAACAAAGCAGCCAGGAAGCTCTAACTGGGTGGAGCACACCACAGCTCAAGGAGGCCTGCCTGCCTCTGTAGGCTCCACCTCTGGGGGCAGGGCACAGACAACCAAAAACTCAGCAAGAACCTCCACAGACTTAAATGTCCCTGTCTGACTGACAGCTTTGAAGAGAGTAGTGGTTCCCCCAGCATGCAGCTGGAGATCTGAGAACGGACAGACTACCTCCTAAAGTGGGTCTCTCACCCCTGAGCAGCCTAACTGGGAGGCACCCCCCCAGTAGGGACAGACTGACACCTCATTCAACCGGGTACTCCTCTGAGACAAAACTTTCAGAGGAACTATCAGACAGCTGAATTTGTGGTCTCACGAAAATCCGCTGCTCTGCAGCCACCGCTGCTGACACCCAGCCAAACAGGGTCTGGAGTGGACCTCTATTAAACTCCAACAGACCTGCAGCTGAGGGTCCTGTCTGGTAGAATGAAAACTAACAAACAGAAAGGACATCCACACCAAAAACCCAACTGTACATCACCATCATCAAAGACAAAAAGTAGATAAAACCACAAAGATGGGGAAAAAAACAGAGCACAAAAACTGGAAACTCTAAAAAACAGAGCACCTCTCGTCCTCCAAAAGAACGCAGTTCCTCACCAGCAACGGAACAAAGCTGGATGGAGGATGACTTTGATGAGTTGAGAGAAGAAGGCTTCAGACGATCAAACTACTCTGAGCTACGAGAGGAAATTCAAAACAATAGCAAAGAAGTTAAAAACTTTGAAAAAAAATTAGAAGAATGGATAACTAGAATAACCAATGGAGAGAAGGGCTTAAAGGAGCTGATGGAGCTGAAAGCCAAGTTTCGAGAACTACGCAAAGATAGCAGAAGCCTCAGTAGCAGATGCGATCAACTGGAAGAAAGGGTATCGCTGATAGAAGATGAAATGAATGAAATGAAGAGAGAAGGGAAGTTTAGAGAAAAAAGAATAAAAAGAAATGAACAAAGCCTCCAAGAAATTTGGGACTATGTGAAAAGACCAAACCTACGTCTGATTGGTGTACCTGAAAATGATGGGGAGAATGGAACCAAGTTGGAAAACACTCTGCAAGATATTATCCAGGAGAACTTCCCCAATCTAGCAAGGCAGGCCAGCATTCAGATTCAGGAAATACAGAGAACGCCACAAAGATACTCCTCGAGAAGGGCAACTCCAAGACACATAATTGTCAGATTCACCAAAGTTGAAATGAAGGAAAAAATGTTAAGGGCAGCCAGAGAGAAAGGTCGGGTTACCTACAAAGGGAAGCCCATCAGACTAACAGCTGATCTCTCGGCAGAAACTCTACAAGCCAGAAGAGAGTGGGGGCCGATATTCACCATTCTTAAAGAATAGAATTTTCAACCCAGAATCTCCTATCCCGCCAAACTAAGCTTCATAAGTGAAGGAGAAATAAAATGCTTTACAGACAAGCAAAAGCTGAGTGATTTTGTTACCACCAGGCCTGCCCTAAAAGAGCTCCTGAAGGAAGCACTAAACATGGAAAGGAACAACCAGTACCAGCCACTGCAAAAACATGCCAAATTGTAAAGACCATCGAGGCTAGGAAGAAACTATAGCAACTAACGAGCAAAATAACCAACTAACATCATAATGACAGGATCAGATTCACACATAACAATATTAACGTTAAATGTAAATGGGCTAAATGCTCCAATCAAAAGACACAGACTGGCAAACTGGATAAGGAGTCAGGACCCATCAGTGTGCTGTATTCAGGAAACCCATCTCACGTGCAGAGACACACGTAGACTCAAAATAAAGGGATGGAGGAAGATCTATCAAGCAACTGGAAAACAAAAAAAGGCAGGGGTTGCAATCCTAGTCTCTGATAAAATAGACTTTAAACCAACAAAGATCAAAAGAGACAAAGAAGACCATTACATAATGGTAAAGGGATCAATTCAACAAGAAGAGCTAACTATCCTAAATATATATGCACCCAACACAGGAGCACCCAGATTCATAAAGCAAGTCCTCAGTGACCTACAAAGGGACTTAAACTCCCACACAATAATAATGGGAGATTTTAACACCCCACTGTCAGCATTAGACAGATCAACGAGACAGAAAGTTAACAAGGATATCCAGGAATTGAACTCAGCTCTACATAAAGTGGACCTAATAGACATCTACAGAACTCTCCACCCCAAGTCAACAGAATATACATTTTTTTCAGCACCACACCACACCTATTCCAAAATTGACCACATAGTTGGAAGTAAAGCTCTCCTCAGCAAATTTAAAAGAACAGAAATTATAACAAACTGTCTCTCAGACCACAGTGCAATCAAACTAGAACTCAGGATTAAGAAACTCACTCAAAACCGCTCAACTACATGGAAACTGAACAACCTGCTCCTGAATGACTATTGGGTACATAATGAAATGAAGGCAGAAATAAAGATATTCTTTGAAACCAACGAGAACAAAGACACAACATACCAGAATCTCTGGGACACGTTCAAAGCAGTGTGTAGAGGGAAATTTATAGCACTAAATGCCCACAAGAGAAAGCAGGAAAGATCCAAAACTGACACCCTAACATCACAATTAAAAGAACTAGTAAAGCAAGAGCAAACACATTCAAAAGCTAGCAGAAGGCTAGAAATAACTAAAATCAGAGCAGAACTGAAGGAAATAGAGACACAAAAAACCCTTCAAAAAATTAATGAATCCAGGAGCTGGTTTTTTGAAAAGATCAACAAAATTGATAGACCGCTAGCAAGACTAATAAAGAAGAAAAGAGAGAAGAATCAAATAGATGCAATAAAAAACGAAAAAGGGGATATCACCACCGATCCCACAGAAATACAATCTACCATCAGAGAATACTACAAACACCTCTATGCAAATAAACTAGAAAATCTAAAACAAATGGATAAATTCCTCGACAAATACACCCTCCCAAGACTAAACCAGGAAGAAGTTGAATCTCTGAATAGACCAATAACAGGTTCTGAAATTGTGGCAATAATCAATAGCTTACCAACCAAAAAGAGTCCAGGACCTGATGGATTCACAGCTGAATTCTACCAGAGGTACAAGGAGGAACTGGTACCATTCCTTCTGAAACTATTCCAATCGATAGAAAAAGAGGGAATCCTCCCTAACACATTTTACGAAGCCAGCATCGTCCTGATACCAAAACCTGGCAGAGACTTAACCAAAAAAGAGAATTTCAGACCAATATCCTTGATGAACATTGATGCAAAAATCCTCAATAAAATACTGGCAAACCGAATCCAGCAGCACATCAAAAAGCTTATCCACCATGATCAAGTGGGCTTCATCCCTGGGATGCAAGGCTGGTTCAACATACGCAAATCAATAAATGTAATCCAGCATATAAACAGAACCAAAGACAAAAACCACATGATTATCTCAATAGATGCAGAAAAGGCCTTTGACAAAATTCAACAACCCTTCATGCTAAAAACTCTCAATAAATTAGGTATTGATGGGACATATCTCAAAATAATAACAGCTATCTATGACAAACCCACAGCCAATATCATACTGAATGGGCAAAAACTGGAAGCATTCCCTTTGAAAACTGGCACAAGACAGGGATGCCCTCTCTCACCACTCGTATTCAACATAGTGCTGGAAGTTCTGGCCAGAGCAATCAGGCAGGAGAAGGAAATAAAGGGTATTCAATTAGGAAAAGAGGAAGTCAAATTGTCCCTGTTTGCAGATGACATGATTGTATATCTAGAAAACCCCATTGTCTCAGCCCAAAATCTCCTTAAGCTGATTAGCAACTTCAGCAAAGTCTCAGGATACAAAATTAATGTACAAAAATCACAAGTATTCTTGTACACCAATAACAGACAAACAGAGAGCCAAATCATGAGTGAACTCCCATTCACAATTGCTTCAAAGAGAATAAAATACCTAGGAATCCAACTTACAAGGGATGTGAAAGACCTCTTCAAGGAGAACTACAAACCACTGCTCAATGAAATAAAAGAGGATACAAACAAATGGAAGAACATTCCATGCTCATGGGTTGGAAGAATCAATATCGTGAAAATGGCCATACTGCCCAAGGTAATTTATAGATTCAATGCCATCCCCATCAAGCTAACAATGACTTTCTTCACAGAATTGGAAAAAACTACTTTAAAGTTCATATGGAACCAAAAAAGAGCCCGCGTCACCAAGTCAATCCTAAGCCAAAAGAACAAAGCTGGAGGCATCACGCTACCTGACTTTAAACTCTACTACAAGGCTACAGTAACCAAAACAGCATGGTACTGGTACCACAACAGAGACATAGATCAATGGAACAGAACAGAGCCCTCAGAAATGATGCCGCATAGCTACAACTATCTGATCTTTGACAAACCTGACAAAAACAAGAAATCGGGAAAGGATTCCCTATTTAATAAATGGTGCTGGGAAAACTGGCTAGCCATATGTAGAAAGCTGCAACTGGATCCCTTCCTTACACCTTTTACAAAAATTAATTCAAGATGGATTAAAGACTTGTATGTTAGACCTAAAACCGTTAAAATCCTACAAGAAAACCTAGGCAATACCATTCAGGACATAGGCGTGGGCAAGGACTTCATGTCTAAAACACCAAAAGCAATGGCAACAAAAGCCAAAATCGACAAATGGGATCTAATTAAACTAAAGAGCTTCTGCACAGCAAAAGAAACTATCATCAGAGTGAACAGGCAACCTACAGAATGGGAGAAAATTTTTGCAACCTACTCATCTGACAAAGGGCTAATATCCAGAATCTACAATGAACTCAAACAAATTTACAAGAAAAAAACAAACAACCCCATCAAAAAGTGGGCAGAGGACATGAACAGACACTTCTCAAAAGAAGACATTTATGCAGCCAAAAAACACATGAAGAAATACTCATCATCACTGGCCATCAGAGAAATGCAAATCAAAACCACAGTGAGATACCATCTCACACCAGTTAGAATGGCCATCATTAAAAAGTCAGGCAACAACAGGTGCTGGAGAGGATGTGGAGAAATAGGAACACTTTTACACTGTTGGTGGGACTGTAAACTAGTTCAACCATTGTGGAAGTCAGTGTGGCGATTCCTCAGAGATCTCGAACTAGAAATACCATTTGACCCAGCCATCCCATTACTGGGTATATACCCAAAGGACTATAAATCATGCTGCTATAAAGACACATGCACACGTATGTTTATTGCGGCACTATTCACAATAGCAAAGACTTGGAACCAACCCAAATGTCCAACAATGATAGACTGGATTAAGAAAATGTGGCACCTATACACCATGGAATACTATGCAGCCATAAAAAATGATGAGTTCATGTCCTTTGTAGGGACATGGATGAAACTGGAAAACATCATTCTCAGTAAACTATCGCAAGGACAAAAAACCAAACACCGCATGTTCTCACTCATAGGTGGGAATTGAACAATGAGAACTCATGGACACAGGAAGGGGAACATCACGCTCTGGGGACTGTTGTGGGGTGGGGGGAGGGGGGAGGGACAGCATTAGGAGATACACCTAATGCTAAATGACGAGTTAATGGGTATAGGAAATCAACATGGCACATGGATACATATGTAACAAACCTGCACATTGTGCACATGTACCCTAAAACCCTAAAGTATAATAAAAAATAAAAAATAAATAAAAAAAAAGAATAATACCATAACTGTTTCTATATAAGTAAAGTGGATGATTAATAATTTTATTCTAATGAGTTACAGTTAAATAACTGAAAAATACATACAATAAAAAGAAATGAGAGATCGTGTGGCGAGAACATCTCTTTAAAATGAAAGGAAGCAATCTCCCTAATTGTAATCATGTCATCGACGTGATCATTTTCAATTACCAGGTAATACAAATGCATTACTTTTTACTCTTCCCTGATCCACCTAATGCCTTACAGAATAAATTCTCAATATATATTTTAAAACTGATATTGTCTACTCTTCAAATTCAAGATAAGAAAATCTGTGTATATAATATACTAACAGGCTAAACTAAAAGAAAATCATATAATCTTTTTAATACAGGGTAAAAGGTAAAAATATACATGCTTTATTTTGTTTATATATAAAATTGGAGATGGAATGACTGCCATATAATTTAAAATATCTATTTTGAAGTAAAAATTGTCATCATAGTCAATGAAAAATTTCTAGAACTATTTTTTAATAGATATTATAGATCTGGCATAATAAAACAAAACTGATACTGCCTAAATACAAATGAGACCAATTTTTAGTAATCAACATGTTTTTGGTTCACCCCACCCTGTAATGCTTTAGCTTATCCCCTATCAAAAGTTTCCGTATTCATCCCATCTATGAGTGTGGGATGTAAGCTTTGGCTTCCATGACTACCAACATCTCCCTGATCATTGGTTACATCCACTGAGGAGCAGCTTCCCTCTACTGCTGGATCCCCTGCACTTACCCTTGGAAGTCTGTCTCAGTAGGCATGGATATCACCTCAGGGTCTCCTCACTCAGTTCTAGGGGCACAGTTGCCCATGGCAGCTCATGATAATGTCAGACCTATCACCACTCACCAGTGCTGGTATCACCATGTCCAAAGCAAGCATGGCTACTGCCTTAGGTCACAGAGCACCAGCACCCCGCTGCACAGGAGTTGCAAGAACTTCTCCTTGCAACCTTTTCAATACACCATTACTTGATTTACACTATCCTGACCTGTATAGATCATAGAGGTTTCTGTAAGAAACAATTTTTAATAGTCATCAATATTTTGTAGTACTAACGGGAGATGCAAATTTAAAAAATGAGATGTTCTTTTCCTAACAAAATAATAATAAAATAGTAAATTGATGAATTTCTTTTGGAGCTTAGATATCTTTCAAAAATCACAGCATTCATACTTTTAAACTAGTAATTTCACCTCTGGGAAGTTCCTGAAAAAGTAATGCAAGATGTAGAAAAGCTTGTGTAATGGAAATATTTATCCGAGCATTATTGATAATCATGAAAACAAAAACAATTAAATACTTAATAGTAGGAGAATGAGGCCTTGTGCAGAGGCTGACACCTATAACCCCAGCACTTTGGAAGGCCCAGGGAGAGGGATCACTTGAGCCCGGGAGTTCAAGGCCAGCCTGAGCAACATAGTGGGACCCTATATTAAAAAAAAAAAAAAAAAAAATTAGTTGGGTGTGGTGGTGCATGCCTGTAGTCCCACTTACTTGGGAGGCTGAGGTGAGAGGATTGCTTGAGCCTGAGAAGTCAAGGCTACAGTGAGCTGTGATTGCACCACTGCACTACAGCCTTGACAACAGAGTATGATCCTGTCTCAAAAATAAATAAACAAGAGAATAAGTACATTAATTCTGAGTGAATGATTGCAGCAACATGGCATATAAGCAACTGAAGAAATAAATAATAGCAAATCTCTATTAATGTCCATATAAAAATATGAAAAGTTTAAAAAGGAATATATAAAAATTGTATTTGTTATTGTGACAGGATTGTAGAAATCATTTTTTCTCTCATTTCATCTTAGAGGAATTGCTGTTTTACTTTCTAAATTATGACTTCAAAATATGGTGAAGGATAAATAATGATGACTTATGATTTTTTAATTAGAGAAATTACATAGCTCCTATACTGAGAGTTAGCCTTAGTACCCTGAAGCTAGTATACTATCAAATGGCAAATTGCCAACTGCTATATTAATAAAAAGTTCAAATTGCTCCTAACCTAGCATCATGGAAGTCCAGCTGAGTGTCTTTCAAGCCCCCTGCTGAATTTCCTGGCATTTTTACCAATTGCATTTCATTCAATAAGACCAGCCAGGGCTCTTGGTCAATAAGGAGACACACAGATCCTCCTCCATGGCCTTTGTCTAATGTCTCTGCATCTCAGCCAGAAGACAACAGCCCCTGTAATTGTGAATCACCTTCTAAGCTTCTGATGAAAAGTCAGCTTGAAATACTACTGTTGTCAACCATATCACAGAGGTGCTGGAGATATTTAAACCACACTACACCAAAGCAATGAAAGAGCATGGAAGAGAGGAGCTATAATGTAATGTTTCAGATGACATCAGGATCGTGTGACAAGGTGATATGTGGCTTTGGCTTCAGAGTGGCTTTAGCAGAGCCCCAGGAATTGAAAGCTGAGAGATGGGGCAAGGTTATGCACAAAGAAGCATCAGCCATTGTGACCATGGAGGTCAATGTGAAAAGCAGTGTCAAGGCCACAGGTCACATTCCTTGAGTACTGTGCTTCATTCAAACATATACAGACCCCAGAGGGTCTTTATGGATGAAGAATTGTCCCCAAGAGTTGACACCTTGTGGCACAGTGAAAATCAGCGCGGTTATAGACTTTTAAGTCTTGTCCCCTCCTTCAAGGTCCAGTTATTATTTCAGCTTTGTGATTTGAAAAGATGGAGTCACTTGGTCTGTCTGGGATTCCATTTCCATCTTCAACAGAGGCCTAGGACTAGAACATTTCTAAGATTATGTCCAATTCCAAAATTCTCTGAATCTGATTTAAAAATTTCACAAATATTCCAGGCCATACTATTGCTGTCTTCTCTTGAGCTTTCAAAGCACTTACACTACCAGCAACTGGCAACTTGCCATAAAGCTGCCTTTAGCACTATTTGAATGTTTTTACTGGGTTATTTGTTACAAATTGATCAGAAACTTGCCCTCAGTGTCAGGTTTTCTGTCTGTCCCAAGGATGTGACATTACAGGTTAAATATACTCACTTGAGGGAAGAATAAATGGGTTATTACAGCTTATTGCTTCCAGATGCACTCAATTCTTAAAGATGAAAAGAAAAGAGGAAAAAAATCACATCTGAAAAGCTGAGTCTTTCTTTGTCTGAATGGGAAATGATACTGGGACCCCAAGGAAGCAGATTCTGAGACAGAGATTACTGTGAATAAAGTATATTAGGGCATGTTCTTGGACTTAATACCATTGAGTTCAAGGAAGGAAGTGGGATGGGGCAGAGGGAGAAAGAAGATGGGCTGTTGTGTGGTCACAACAGAGGACTCAGCCCATGCCACAGGGAAGACCTAGAAGTGGGATGACCCCTTAGAATTGTTCCAAGTTGGGCAAGGAGCATTTCTACCCCCCTCCCTCCCTACCCCCCCACATAGCTCAGCCACTGGATGCAGGCTGCCCTCGCAAAGTGAATTGTGACCTTGGGAGAGGCTTTCCAAAGAGCAATTCCCAGAGAGGGCTAACAGCTGAAGGACTTCAGTCAGCAGAATTCCCAGCCACTGGGAGAAAAAGAGATTTAGTGCTGTGTGGGCAGGACAGATTCCGGCAGGGCAGTCCAGCATCTACTCTTCAAACAGCCCATTTTATGCCACACTAATTGTTTATTTGTACAGAACTTAACTGTTTACTAATGCTTTTATACAACCTACCCCTCAATTCAGACAACAACCCTGCGAAATGTGAATATTGTTGCCTCTAATTAATAGATGACAGATGAGTGTTGCCAGTTGTAAAGTGTCCCAGGGAAACTCTCAAAGGTAGTGGAAAGAATTTGAAAGTCCACGGATATAGGAGATTTGGATTCTGACAATTATGGGGTAGGTGAACCCATAAGACAAACTATTGATGACTACTATCATTGTGATCATTATTACCCTGAACCTGCTGTGACCTGAAAAAACTAAACCACATTAATATTGTGTTTATTTTTCTAACGTCCACTTCATTTAAGACTATGATTGTCTAATGCCTTGACACTTTTACATATGAATAGCTATGAAGTCCTGTGCTTGTGCAAATCATTTTTTTCTATAACGGCAGAAATTTTATGCTTATCCGTTGTTATGGACTAAATGTTTGTATTCCCCCAAAATTCATATGTTGAAGTCCTAATACCCAGCTTGATGGTATTTAAAGGTGTGACCATTTGGAGATAATTAGGTTTGAATGAGGTCATGAGGGTGAGGCCCCCATGATAAAATTAGTGCCCTTATAAGAAGAAAAAAATATACCAGACTGCTCCCTCTGCCTTGTGAAAACGTAGCAAGGAGGTGGCCATTTGCTAGCTTGTTGATCTTGGACTTCCCAGTCTCCAGAACTGTGAGGAATAAGTGTCTATTGCTTACTCCACCCATACTGTGGTATTTTGTTATAGCAGCCTGAGAAGACTAATACATCCCTTAAAAAAATCATCTCTTGGTTGGATCTATCATTCTCATCTGTTGTGGTTATTTTATTCTTGATTCTGAAATCTAGATGACTCTCCACTGTTCTAGCTTCACTGTAAGCACAGCTTTGTAAGCACACCTTCAATGTTTTCATCAGAGTTTTTAATAAAAGGATAGCAGACTATGAAGATTCTCCTTTAGTTTCACATCAACATAGGGTCATATCTGTTTAATGAATGAATATTACCTTATAGCATATGACATTGGTGTCTGCATCTTGTTGTCTAAAATAGAAGTTTCCAAATTGTTTTTAGTATAAAACTTTATTAAAATAAAATCTGTTTCAAAATAGTGAAATAAAAATAAATGGAAGCAGAGTTGCTCTGGTTCCAGGTAGATGGTGTGGTGAGGGGCCTTACTTCTTTGTCTTCCCTGTAGCAAAGAGAAGGCAATAAAGGAAGGGAAGGCTTTTGAGAGACCCCTAAGGTATCTATATGGACATCCAAAGCTTTTCACATTGCACCAGAAAACCCCTGCACAAAAATCTTATAAGGCACTTTGTCAAATGCACTGCTGAAATCAAGGCATGGACTTTCCCCTGAATTAGCTATAAAATACACACACATGCACACACACACACACAGTGAGTTTCTCTTGATTTGTCCTTGGTAAGTCCATGCTGATCCAAAGTAATAATTGCTTTCTTTTATAAATGCTCACAGGACATTTTTTCCAGATTATATTAAGGGAGAGTGTCAGGCTTGTTGTTCTATAGCTTCCAGGGTCTACATTTCTGCGTTAAAAAAAAAATAACGTCTCCAGTCTCTGACATCTCTTCTGTTTTCCACCTGTAACACCTGTGAGTTCTTTGTGAATTCTGGTGTATAATTAATTTATCCAGGGCAATGGTTCTCAAAAATGACTGCATATTAGGATCCCCCTGGGAGATTTTAAAAAATGCCCCTGCCTGGGTCCTCACCTTAGACCAATTAAATCAGAATCTCTGCAAGTATTTTTAAAAGCTTCTCTTGTGATTCTAATATGCAGCCAGGGTTGAGAACCAGTGATCTAAACCTGGCTTAAATTAATTTTAAATACTTACATGTTCTTTTACCATTCATTTCCTTTCCATAAGCCTCAATCTCTCTGTTCTTCATTTTCTCATTGAAGATCCTTCTTTATAATTCAGAAGTTAAAAGTAAAACCTAAGTTAGCAGTTTTACTTTTTTTGTCAAAGGAACAAACCCAGCCCAACCCTAAGTTATAGCCTATGCTTTCTGAATACTTTGGCTGCAAATATAGTTTAAAACCCTCTTTAAGTTCTTTGCATCTTTTCTCAAATCTGTTAAATAACAATTTCAACAGATTTTTAAAAATCGTGTGACTTTTATTTATCTTTTAACCTCACCCACTTGCTTTTTGTCATGTTTCCACTTCTGGTTTTATAGATTCCATACCTAGCAAGAAAATTCCCTTGCTGTATTCCAGCCATTATAGAAGCAGTTTCCAATAACAACTATTGCATTATTTTTTCTTCCTTGCATTACAAATCTGAGTTCACTTTGTGTTTGTTCTCTAGTATCATCTTATCAATATTGTACACCACAAATATTATTTCTAATTCTGTTTACTGCATTTTCTCTTTAAGAATGGCTGGGTACCACTTGTGCTATTGGAAGATTCTACATGATAGTTTGCAATTTATAAAATCCATTCATGTGTATAATTCCATTTGTGTTTTGTTTTTGCAGTTCCATCTGGACAATATTCTACTTTTTCCTAGAACTTAATTGGTAATCCTTTTTATTCAATTATACACATTATTATGAGAAATGCTCTACTTTCTCAGGAGCCTATTCATCTGAAAATTTAAGCTATACTCCAAAAAACACTATCCTTTTTTCAACATCATCTTGATAGCCAGCTATTCCCATAACAAGTCCGCTCTTCTCTTTAAAACCATGACCCCCCAAATAGAACAAATGACCAAAAATCTTTTCATGTCCAACAATGTAAAAGATCACAAAGTCCTTAAAAATTTATCCCCCCACCTCATGCTAACTGTGGCTTTCTTATTTACTTCCCTGTGAAAGATCAGAAGTAAGATGTGGTTTCTTCCCAAAGTACATATTCTAGGAAAACAATGCGCTTCCCACTGAGCCCTGCTAAGCACCCACACTATGAAATTAGGTGCCAAACAACACAATGGGGTTCCAGCACTAGTGAGGAGATTTCTTACCTTGGGAGTCTGTCATCCTGACTATAGTTAGTTTTGGTTTACTGCTTTTTTCTATTCCAAAGGTCTGACTTTCTTCCCAGGAAGATGCTCTAACTTGATGCTTAAAATGGTGTCCACATTTTCTTTTCCTTTGTCACATTTCTATTTGTAAACTTTGAAACTCCAATTTTGAGCCACATTTACATCCCCAAAATTCTTTTCGTAATGATTTTTTTCCTTCTTGTCTCCATACCATTCTTTTGCTCAAAAAGCCAAAAATCACAGAAAAAAATTCTTGGTGTACACAGCCCTTGGGGCTCCAGAAGAACTTCTGTAGTTTCTCTAGCAAACTGCACTCCATGCCCCATTCCCTTTCATGTCATATACACGTTGTCTTAATCTGTTTTCAGATGCTATAACACAGTACCACATACTGGGTAATTTTTAAAATAAGTTTATTTGGCTCACTGTTCTGGAGACTGGGAAGTCCAAGGGCATGGCACTGGCATCTGCTTGACCATCTGGTGAGAGCCATCCCATGGCAGAAAACAGAAAGAAGCGAACTTGAGACAAAAATGGGGCTGAATTTATCCTTCTATCAAGAGCCTACTCCCAAGACAACTAATCCATTCCTGTGGTAACAGCATTAATCCATTCATGAGGGTAGAGCCCTCATGGCCTAATCGCCTCTTAAAGGTCCCACCTTTCAACACTGCTGCATTGAGGATTAAGTTTTCAAAACATGAACATTTGGGAGACACATTCAAACCATAGCACACTGACTGCCTGCTACCTTTTATCTTCTATTTGTGTTGGGCCTTTTGGGGAAATTTACCAACTATACATGTTCACATTCTTTGTCTTTATTTTTAAGAGCTGCTATTCTGAAAGTTAGCAATTGGTGCTGTAGTATGGTGACAGGGAAAGAGCCCAAAGTTTGGGAAGCCAAGGGTTCCAGTTCTCATCACTCCCATTAAACTGGATTATCTTGAAAAAAAGAACATTCCATTATCTCTGAGTCTTAGTATCTGACTCTGTAAAGTGGGTGGAGAGGAAATTGAACTAGGCTGGATTTTCAACTTTATTTATTTATTTTTTTAATCTGTAGGACCCTTCACATTAAATCTTATTGAAAACCTCAAAATATAAAGGAGAAAGTCAGAGGAACTAAAGTTGAACTAGGGGTGAGCCTCACCTATTAAGTGCTGACCACCTTCCCATCCCACTTACTTCATTCCTCCTTATGGCTGCTCAGTGCCATCACAGCACCTCCTAGGCTGCATACAGAACCATGTGAAAACAAATCAGAGGTTCTCAAAATTTAGTGCATGCAGGAATCATCTCAAAACTTGGTAAAAGAGCAAATTAGGCCGGGCACAGTGGCTCATGCCTGTGATTCCAGTACTCTGGGAGGCTGAGGCGGTGGATCACCTGAGGTCAGGAGTTTGAGACCAACCTGGCCAACATAGTGAAACCTCATCTCTACCAAAAATACAAAATTAGCTGAGTATGGTGGCACACACCTGTAATCCCAGCTACTTGGGAAGCTGAGGCAGGAGAATCGCTTGAACCTGGGAGGCAGAGATTACAGTGAGCTGAGATCGCGCCACTGCACTTTAGCCTGGGTGACAGAGAGAGATTCCGTCTCAAAAATAAATAAATAAGCAATTTAATATGCAATCTCCCTCAAAAAAATAAAAAGCCTAGGAGTTTGCCATTTATCATTTTTAGATTAGGATTAGGGATACGGAATTGTACAATCATAACATCCTGAAAAATATTAAACCAAGTGAATTCTGAAGTCTCTTCAACTCCCTTTGGAAACAAATCAGTAAGAAGTCAAGAAAATCCATCACATATTCTGATTTGATAGCTTTTCACCTGTCCCATTGTGATCCTGGACAAGTTACTTTTTCTGTCTCATCTGTAAAATGAGGATATTCATTATAATGACTACCTCAAAGGACTATCACCAGGACTAAGTAATCCAGTGTATGTCAAATGCTTAGAACAATGCCTACAACATGTGTAAAATTCAACAAATATTAGTTATTATTCATTAAGCAAAGTAGAATACAAACTATACAAACAATCTAAAATCCAATATATCAGTGTATTCCATACACCACTTAGCCACTTCCTTTCTTGCTACATGTTCTATGACTTGCCTCTGTACCACTGGGCTACAGGTTGCCAATTTCTTTTTGAGCCTTAGTTTTCCCATCTATAAAATGGGATTAATACTATTGATTTACTCTAGCTAAGAGGACTGTCAATACAGAAACAAAATGTTTAAATGTTGCTTGCAGACCTTTAGAAAAAAGATGCTTTGTTATACACCAATAATTATTTTGGTATTTAGTATGTTAATATAATTTTCTTCAGCATCTTAGACTGTCTTATTTATGTACACAATTAGTGGAATGGAATGTGGAAAATGGTAGGCAGTGGTAAAACACAGGCCATTTTCCTGAGTGAAAAAAGGCCCATAACTCACAGGAGATGGATTGAGATGTGAAGGTCATTCGCTTATTCACAGGAATAAATTATATTATACCATCAAGTAAGTTTCTTCAGCCAGTCGTAAAGAAGAATACGGCTAAGTAATTTACTCGCAAATGATGGTTGTAAGCCACTCACATTCTAACAAATCACATTACATCATACAGACCACCTAGTCATGCTCACAGGGTTTCCAAATTGGCAGTGGGGAGCAGAGACATAGCCACTTTTGTTGTCTTCTCAATTCATACAAAGACCACTCCTGTTCATGACTGAAGATCAACACAGGATATTTAAATTGCTCTTCAAACAGAAACCACTCCACTTTGATTCCCTTCTTGAATATCAAGTATCATACCTCTAAAGCTGAGTGCACAGATGAGGTATCTGCAAGGTCTGTGCAAAGCCCTTGTGTACTGGCATTGAGACTGAAGCCTTGAATAGTACAGTCTATCTTTGCTGAACTAACTGGGATGAAGAAATAGATTTTGACAGATGTAAGCATTTTTAGTTTGAGGAGCTGAGAGGAGGCAGCTCCTAACAGGGCACACAACAACAAAAATAGATAATGGCCTTAGTCTGTTAGTGTGGCTATAACAGAATACTGAGATTGAGTAATTTATAAAGAACACAAGTCCATTTCTCACAGTTCTGGAAGCTATGAAGTTCAAGATCAAGGTGCCAGCACTTGGTCTGTTGAGGGCATTCTTGATAAGACCTTACATGGCAGAAAGCAGAAGCGCAAGCTAGCCAAATGCTTTGTGAAGGCTCTCTAATAAGCGATTTAATCCCATTAACAAAGAAGGTGTCCTCATGGCCTAATCACCTCCTTCAGGCCCCATTTCTTAATACCTTTTTTTAAATCTGAGTGTTATTAAATTCTCCTGTTAATACTATCAAAATGGCAACACCTGAATTTTGGAGGGGACACATTCAAACTACTGAGGTAGGAAGTATTGTATCTATTTTACAGATGAAAGAACTGAAGCTCAGAGAGGTTAATTCATTTGTCGAATTTACACAGCTCAGTAAATGGCACTGAAAAATGTAATCCAGGTTTGCCTGTCTCCAAGGCCTATGATCTTTCTAACAGTCTATTATGCCTCTGCAGGTAATCTGTGATCTGTGATGACAAATACCTTTCTTCTAGGGTGCCAACTCCAATTGGTAGATCTCGTCTCAGCAGAAAGAGAGCAATGATGGGTTAGAAATACCTACCAACCAGGAGGCAGAGCTTGCAGTGAGCCGAGATCGTGCCACTGCACTCCAGCCTGGGCGACAGAGCGAGACTCCATCTCAAAAAAAAAAAAGAAGAAGAAGAAGAAAAAAGAAATACCTACCAAGAGTGAGAGTTTGGAGAATGGGGGCCATGCTAATTGGCTTGCCATCTCTGATTTAGCCTGACCTTCTATTGTAACAGATAAGGAACTGAGAACCTGAGGATGAATTGAGTGGCCCAGAGTCCTGTGATATCAAGCAGCATGGTAACAGTTAGAATCCACGTCCACTGCCTGAGCACAGACCTTCTCTCTCTATCCCAGGATGCTAGTAATAAGAAATAATGTAATCATTTGCACACCTCTGACCTTACCAATGTGCCTGGCACTTACTTACACCAGTTGTCCAAGACATTTAGTATATTGTCTTTCACCAAAGACAATAAGACAAGACAACTTTATATCAGTCTTTTTGTTCTGTTTTATCTTAACTGTAGATATATATGTTTTACTCTTAAGAATTCAAACAATACAGAGGTATAGATGGTAATTAAGATGGTAATTAAATTAAGCCACCTTCATTAACTCCCATTCCTTTCTTCTCCCCAATATAACCACTTTTAACAGTTTCAAGTCTCCTTTAAGAACTTTTCTATGTATATCACAGATGTCCATGTGCAAATACAGAGCTTTAGGGCTTAAATTAAATGTGGTCATACCATAGAAACTGCATTACAACTTGCATTTTTTAACTTCGCAATTGTATCATCTTTCTACTTTATTATGTAGTGCCTCTTGGAGCTCTTAAAACACCTGTTGAGGGAACATAATTTGCAAAAATCCAAATCTGTGCCCTCAAAAGTTGTCTTTACTTGAAGAGAATACACCTGGCAATTTACCCACATTTATGAGAACATTAAGACTATCTATGAGGAAAAACATTTTTTAAAGCATCATTTATTACTTTAGAGTTAAGCCAAAATCCTGAGAGTAACTTTTGACATGACCCTCCTCACGTATCTTTCTCCACTCATCATCAATTTCCTTCCATTTCATCTGTCAGATAGCTCTTAAACCTTTCCATTCTCCCTGTTCTCCACTGCCACACCCTAGACTAAACTATCATCACCCCTTGTCTAGACTACAGCAATTCCTTCCAACAGCCTTCTTGTTTCTTCTGTGGCTGCTTATAGTTCACTTTTCATTCTGCCACTAGTATAATCCAGTTTACATAACCAACTTATTGTATTGTTTCTTTCTTTTGAAGTATTTAACAATTTGCAGTTTACAATCTGGTCTTGCCCCACATTTCCAAACTGAATGTTTTAATTTCTAGAGAAATCAAGACTCAGAAAAAGTACATTATAGTGTTGCAAGCTGTAGATTCTTCTCTTTTCAGGAGTATTTCTGGGAGTTGCATTTTATGGGAAACACTAACTCAGGCAACTGATTGTAACATTCGTTATGAGACAACTTTTTTTCCCTTAAATTGGAAGAGTGTTGTTAATCCTCAAGGATTACCTGTTCATCTTAAAACATTTTGCCTAGCCATATGAATTTTAATTCTTCTTCTGACGTGTTATAATTACATTGCCCAAGATAGCTAAGAGGGTAGTATGTGTATTTATACCAATTATTATTTACACAAGCCATTTATTGTTGATTTTCTTCTCTATAAACATTATATTCTTTCATTTAGTCCCAGAAATTGACATGTTGAGCAGCAGGTCATTATTGACTTTTTATTTCCAACCAAGAGATTTTGAAAGTAACTTTCTCTTGTTTACAACCTGGTTCCAGTAACACCCTGCTCTCAGACTTCAGAGTGCTGCCCATTTGCCCCCCCAAAACTGGTATTGTAGTGATTGATAAATCGAGCTAGGCTGTCACTCTAAAACTAAAAGTGGCAACAGGAAACTAGCAACTAGCAACCCATAACTAGCGAGAACAAGTGTGACAAAGCTGCATTTAGAGAGAAAGCAGTTTATTACATCCAGCTGAAATGACTAAAAGTAGAAAATGAATCCATATTCTGCCAACCCATTGATGAATTATGCTCTTGCATCCTTCAATACAGGTTTAGATCAGCTTGGACTCCCTTGAAAGTTTCATGATAGGGATTTTCTTTTGTTTTATCATGAGATTACTGCAATATATTATTACTAGAGCCAGATTTTTTAAATATTAGAAGAAATGACTTAACTGCCAAGCAGAAACCATCCTTTAGAACAGAGGCTTCCAATGTTTTGCTCTAATATCACCAAATGAATGTAGTTTAATTATGCACACCTTAGCACATGTATAACATATATTTTATATAATTAATTAATTTTAAAAGATGCCAATTTCTGGAATGTTATAAATATGCACATGTATACATATGTAACAAACCTGCACATTGTGCACATGTACCCTAGAACTTAAAGTATAAAAATAAAAATTAAAATAAATAAATAAAATTAAATGTTACACCACTCTGTTAAATGTCTTTAATGAGATAAAAATACTATAACAAGTTGACACTCATTATTCATTAAAAAACAAAGTTAGAAATTTTTGTCCTTGAAATTGTATTTTCATTCCACTTCCCCTATAGAAAGTTACCCTAAAGTAATATACTTTTATGCTTGAAAATCTTTATTGATCACCCTATCATAATTCTTTGCAGCAATATATATGTAAATTTAGTTTAAAATTTTCCTGTGACCATAATGCTCAGGTTAAAATAATAATGTTATTACAATGCACACAATGCATTGTTAAAATGTTTCATTTGGTTTTAGTTGTCATTACTTTTATTAGTAGTAAATAATTGATCAAAACTTCAAAAATAGATTATATTGATAAAAAGTAATCCTAAGAAATAGAATTTAACTGTAAATTTATCTCTGAGTAAACAGTTGCTTGTGATTCCTTGATTAAAGGAACGGTCCATCTGCCTCTTGTTTGGTATCAGAAGTGGGAGTGGGTTGTACTTATGGAAGCTCACCATTGTACAATTTCAGCTCCGGGGTAAGTATGAGAGGGAAACAAGGGAGATGGGCAAAGGCAAACCAGGCAATTGATAACTTCTCAGGCAGTTTAGGGAGAACATATTGAATATTAAGAACTGAAAATGGCCGGACGTGGTGGTGGCTCATGCCTGTAATCTCAGCACTTTGGGACACCAAGGCAGCCATATCACTTGAGGTCAGGAGTTCAAGACCAGCCTAGCCAACATGTTGAAACCCTGTCTCTACAAAAAATACAAAAATTAGCCTGATGATGTGGCATACACCTATGGTCCCAGCTACTTGGGTGGCTGAGGCCCAAGAATCGCTTGAGCCCAGGAGGCAGAGGCTGCAGTGAGCCGAGATCACGCCACAGCACTATAGCCTGGGCGACAGAGGGAGCATCTGTCTCAAAAAACAAACAGAAAAAAGCTGAAAATGGATTCCCTTCAAACTATATTTATGTACCCCCCCTTGGAAAGTCTTTGTGTGCCCCCGTTTGAAGACCACTGTTTTAAAACACTGATAGTTCTTCTCCAATAAACCTCTTCAACTAGGCAATGATGACCAGAATGTAGTGTGATCAGAATTTATCCTCACGACTCCATGTATCTACTTGAATCAGATTGAACACGCTCCCCAAGAAACATATCTTCTCTTCATTGTTGTGATTCTTCCACACTCTTCATACAAGGCTATGAACCTTGTATATAAGAAATAATGATTCGTTAATAATGATTATTTCTGAGATTATTTTACTATTTAAAAATGTAGCTTCACAGAAATCCATACAGTTAAAAAGAAAACCACCACCACCACTAAAAACAGAGCAAGAAAGAATTTTTTGGATTGTGACAGTGTAAAAGAAAGAAAAGGTTGATATTTAATATGTTTTAAATTACTTATCTGCTCTATTGTATCACATCATATTTCACACACCTCTTTTGATTATATCCTAACTATAGCTCAGTGCTAAGCAAAGTGAGAAAGTCAGAAAATAACAGGGCAGAGATTACAGCAAGGTTATAGTTGGGGGAGGGGGAAAAGCAGCTCCTGCGGAATAATCGGTTTTAAATTGGAGGTCTTTGCTTAAAACCCTCAGGAAATAAAAAGGGTCAAAAAAAAAAAAAGAAAATTGCACAGGGGTTATATTACTTAAAAAGACAATCTCGTTTCTCTTTCAAAAATTGCTATATTTTTGGAAGATGTCTTTGACAATCGATGTCATCACTTAAGGACCATTGCTCAATAAAAGAGTAGTCAAGAACTCTGAGTTTTATGGCATTTAAACGTTTCTGCCTGTTGTTAAAAAAAAAAAAAAGATATAGTTTTGATCAATTCAGTTTAAGCAATTGAAAACTTGGGAATGTAAATTAAGAAATTAAGCTAATTCATAGTTTTATTTTCAATCAGGAATACATTTTAAAAATCATTATTAGTTTGAAGAAAGAGTTGGGTTAAAACTTTATTGATTCCATGATCCTGAATTAAGTCATGTTATATATTTGTTTTTTAGAAAATGGTCTACTGTCTACAGTGGTAGAAAAAACAAACAACTCTGTACCTGGGGCAAGTCCCCCCATATCATTTTGTTTTAATGCATTTGCTAATGAAAATCCTCTTGCTATTGATAACATGAGCTAAAATCATGTTTAAAGTTTTCTAATGTCAATCAGAAAGTAATAATGTGTTTTTTTAATTTCTCATTTATGTATGAATTAAATAGGTATTTCATTAATATACAGGAACTCAATCTCAGTCAATGCTTCTTTCATGATAATTGTAATGAAGGCATGGGACTTCCAAAGCATATGCATTGTTTCCTAAATAGATGTACAAATTGAAATTTGTTTTATAAATATCTTATTTCTTAAACTACATGCCCAGTCCACAGTACCCTCTCAATTATTTTAATTAATAAATTAGTTTTTCGTGGCTGGGCATGGTGGTGGCTTTCACCGAGTTGCCTGGGTAACATGGTGAAACCCTGTTTCTACAAAAAATACAAAAGTTAGCCTGACATGGTGGCTCGTGCCTAGAGTCCCAGCACTCAGGAGGCTGAGGCAGGAGGATTGCTTAAGTCCGAGGGTTCAAGGCTGCAGTGAGCCATGATCATGCCACTGCACTCCAGCCTGGATGACATAGTGAGACCCTGTTTCAAATAAATAAATAAATAAATAAATAAATAAATAATTTTTTCCTATAGTCATTAGCCTATTTAGTCTATAGCTGTCACATATGCATTGAAATGAGGTTACAAAATTCAGTAGACACTAAAGACATGGTTTCTTGGGAATTCATGATTAAGGACTTTACAAAATAAAAACAAAAGATAGAGTAAAGATATTGAACTTAGAATGGCCACAGCTAACCTAGGATTAATGTGCCCATGTTTCAGCCAGTTTTATGACACTTTATACATTGCTCTCTGGTTAGTCAAAATTGGAATAAGTGAAAGATAAATACAAGACTGGAAAGGGACAAGATGCTGAGTCCAAGGAAAAAAAGCCAAAGAGGTGCAGGAAGAATTAGGCAAAGACCATAGATGATGCACAAAGAGAATCAAAGAACTTCACTGTTATTTTTAGTGAATATTCAAAGTGGGAAACAAGTTAAACAAATTCAGACTGTTTTCCACTGTTTGTATGTTACTAAGCTTTATTTGGGAGAAGGCCTATGAATTGCATTGAAATCTTGGTGCTACCTTATGCTAGATTGAAATAATAGCTGACATTTTTGGGGCGCTTACTATGAACCAGGCACTGGAATTATTATTTTTACACATCATCTCGTTTAATCTTAACAACAACCCTAAGAGGTAGGCAGTATTATCATCTTCATTTTATGGTGAGGCAATTGGGCTTAGAGAAGTTACTTAACTCTAAGTTTACTAATTGCTTTAAAGTCATGTAGCCATTAAAGTGTCTGAGGCAAGACATCAGACTGAGATTTGTTTCAGTTCAAAGCCCTTAAACCTCTAGGCTACTGAAACTGCAAGATTCATGAGATTAAAATATGTCCTTGAAATCCAAGAGCAAATTTTGTTTATTAATAAATCACCAATTGATTAAGGTACAAGCTCCTAATTAAACAGTTAAATGTATATAATGTAAAATGGAAGGATATTTTGTGATGTTTTTCCCCATTTTATTTTTTCTGATAATGACATTTAGTTAGAATTTTAGCCTTGACAAATGTCATATAAGCATATAAATATCTAAACATACATCTATGTATTTTCGAATAAATGTATACCAATATCTATAGACACATTTAGATAGATACATGTAGACAAATAATATGGGGATATACTTACAGATACATATGTAAACTTACATGTAAAAATGTTTTACATCTTTTATATCTGTCAGTCTCCAAATCAATGAACAGATTTAACGCAAACCAAGTTTTAAAAACTCAACATAATCTTACAGAAATCATCAAAATGATTTAAAATCTCATCTGGATGAATAAATAAAGAGAAAGGGATTACTTGTTTCATTAGACATTAAAATGTTACAGAGCTTAAATAATTAAAACACTATGATGTGAGACTGATCAACGGAAGAAAGTAGTAAGGCACAGTCACTGGTGAGTATGTAATATATGACAAAGAAAACACTATATACTGGTGGAGAACAACTAAATTATTTGTTAAATAATATAGGGTAAATTTAACTGTTTCATTAATGAGGATATAAAGGGGTTAGAAAATTCAGAAAATGCCACTGCAATAGCTCTGAAAGATGATAAAAAAAAACTTTCAAATAATCACAAAATTGATTAAAACTTCCTTTGTAACTAAATTTCCATTAGAGCATCTAATATAGTATTCTGTGTAAATCTTGGACTCATGAAACAATGTTGACTATATAAGAATTAAGGAGTGGTTTTTTAATGTTACAATCTTTTCCACTTGCAATAGTCTTTAAATATGTATATATTTAAACATATATCCCATATTTTCTTCATTTCCTCTGATACTCTTGGAGAGGAGGTGGCTTCTTTTCTGCTTTCTTAGAGGAAAGGCTACTCGGGTTGAAAACTGGGATGTTAGTAAACAATGCTGGATGTCTAGCTACCTTTAGCCAAACACTGTGCAAGGCACTAGACTTCTGGGTCCATCATTCCTGCTACAGATACAGACAAAGCAGAGGGTACAAAATGCAGGCACTGAGTTTGGTCTTATATTGTTATTAGATAGGTATAAACCTTTAAAATACCAATAAGAGAAATCTTTTATTATTTTGAGTTCTGTGGAGTTTATTATTCTATAGAGATATACTCATCCTTCCCTATTGAAACATGGTTATTTGATTTACTGGATTAGGGGAAGAGATGATTTTGCCTAAACCTTCATGCTTCCCCTATCTCCTGCAGAAACGTTTCATAATAAGGCTGGTAATTTTAATTGCGGTTTTGAAATATGGAAAGCATGTGTTATAAAAGTTTGTCTCTTTAACTCAAGTAACCATCTTTATAATTTTATTTTCTGCTTGTTGGCATGATGGCAATTTTTTTAATTATGAAAAATTTCAAACATATGGAAAAGATGAGATAATTGTATAATGAACACCCATATAACCATAATCTAATATATTCTAGGTTTTAAAATTATTAACAGTCTGCTTTTCTTGTTGTTGACATATTTTACATCATTCCTTCTAAATGTATTAGCACATTCTCTCGGGGGTTCTGTGGCTACCCTCAAAGATGGTTTCTACTGCAAAAGCAAGATATGTGCTTGAATCTTTCCCTTAAATTACCATATTTCAGAGTAAGAAAATGGTTTTGAAGTCACCTCCAATAGTAGCAATAAGGAGATTTTTTTAATTGTTCACTAAAAATGCATCACTATAGGATTATAGATTTTTATATTTTAAGTTATATAAACCAATTACAATTCTTATTCTTCTTGATGTTTGTATTGTTCAAGTTTAACCGGTAGCAGCTCACCAATTTTCTTCTGGTTTGATTATCTGTTTCTCATGGGTGAAAGGCATGATTTGCTGGGAAGGGCTGCAGTAACTGGGAGTAGGAAATTGGGCATGAATTGAAGGCTTAGAGGTGAAATGATATCAAACATAGTCACATTTACCAAACAGATGGCAAGGAGAAAAAGCTGAAATTAGATCAGAAGGGAAATATGCAGCTTTATTTTGACATGCTACTTTCTTTTCTAGATACTAAGTGTGATTTTTAATGGATACCTGTAATTATTTTTCTTCTGTTACCTATTAAGTTGGGCAGAGCTCAGTTCTTCATTCACATTTCTACCTGGATGAAGAGGTATTAGCACTGTCAAGAGCTATTTGGTTTCTCAAAGTAAGACGTTTTGCAATGAAAAAAATGTCTCAAGATAATGTTAACTATTTTCTAATAAATACCAAAGGATTTCCTGGATATTGCCAAATAAATGCTAATGAAAAATATAAGTACAATTTTTTGTTTCTCATTAAAAATTTTATTTATGTGGAGTTTCAAACTCTCTACAAGAATGATTAGTTTTCAATACTTAGGCAAGAGGAAATCAAGCTATTTGGGTCATTTAGCATGTGAATATGAGAGGAGTGGATCTTTTCAGATCCATAAGAGAAATGTAAACCATTTGCACAATTCAATTAAACTGTAAGACTAAAAACTGAAAACTAAATTTCAATAAGCTGAAAACTAAGTACTAAAATATTCTAAACCTTCAGAGAACTATGAAATTAAAAATATGTAATACTCATTAAATTTCCTTTGATTATGTGTGTATTTTCTTTTATCAAGCATAGGAGATGCGGTTGCTATAATGATATCCTACAACAGATAATAGCAATTTCCCAATTTACCTATATAAGATTGGGAGAAGGTAAACCTAGAAAGAGAGGCTGACACTGGTATAAATGAAGACGGAAAAATTTGGTAACTTATAGCATTGACTGCTGGTAGATTATTATTTCCCCAGTGAAGATTCAGGAGATGTGGATTTGAGCCTTGGAAGAGAGGCTTGCATTCATTATTAGCATCAATAGTAATTTTTTTTAAAGTGTCAACACATTGTACCACTACATTCTGTTCCTAACATTTATAAATACAGTCTCTAAAGTACAAATAATTTATCCTACATCAAATAAAGCAACACCAAACAAAAACAAAAAAATTATTTATATTTTATTTCTTGCCTTTTAAAATTCTTTCCACTGTTAAATAATACATGTGTGTAAAAGGATTAAGTGAATAAGATGTAGTAAGATGGATTTGTATACACAATATGCTTCTTTTGACAGAAATGGGATGAGGGAGAATGAGAAAAGGAAGAAAGAAAAAAGGCGAGAACCGCCTGCCAAAGGTCAAGCAGAAGGGGCTGCACTGTATTACTTGATTCAATAATACCTCAATAAAGTTCACCATTACTTTTTTATTATAGCATATTGGTGCTTCTAAGAGCACTAACGGTGAGAAATAAATGAATATGGCTTCAGATGCTGCCAATGACAGTGGGAGGCCCTGTTTACTTCACTCTTATGAAGTCTTCTTGAATTGTGTCACTTGTAGAATTTGTACTTGACTTTTGGAAACATAAAATGTTCTTGCCACTGAGAACTAATTAAGAAATCTGGCCCTCTGTGACTGAGCTCATTTTGTTCAGGTTGACTGCATATTCAAGTTTGATTCAAGATGCTCATCTAATGTATACTGTGACCAACTATTTCGGTTGGATTAAGATAATTACCTAGCTCAACTCTCCTGATACATTCCACAAGAATGGCATTCAAAGCCCTTAAATGAGACTGCCACCAAATCGGCACTCCAGGTTTTTAAGAAGCTTAAAGTACAAAAGTTAACATTGTGCTTTGGAATGAACCCAAAGTAATCCCAGGCTACCATTAGCAAATAAAGAGGAGGATGGACCTCATAGCAGTTAACACATGGATGAATCTCACAGACATTGGGTTAAGTAAAAGAAGACAGACTCAAACAGTAGGTACTTATGATTCTACTTATAGGAAGCTCAAGAACAGGTCAATGTAATCTACAGTGACAGAAATCAGAATAGCAACTACCTCTGGGAGATGGGTATTGACATAGAAGAGGAATGAGGCAAGGATGATGGGAATGTTCTATCTCTTGATCTACAATGGCTACATAGGGCATTATATGTCTATATAAATTTACTGAGCTGTAGACTTTGTGATTTTACCGTATGCAATACCTCCATATTGCACATACGGTATACTGCATATACTTCTCTATTGCTTAATACCATATACTTCAGTGAAAACAACCAAAAGAATTCTGAAAAAGTACCCAATTATGATTAAAATGATTAAAAACAAAGAAACTTTCATATTTTCCAGTCAAATCCCCCAAATATATAGTTTTACCTTCACAATGCTGTTATTTGACTGTTATAAACGGATATGAGCTCCAGATTATAGACCTAATTTGCCTTCCTGCTATACAAGTTTAACAAAGGCATTTAAGCCTACGCTAGCTGAGCAAAGTTAGCACACTCAGATTCCAGTGTCTCATTGTGTCAAGTGTGTTTACAGAAAAGTGGGAAAGTTAGGTCTTCCGTGAGGGCCATGACCACAAGCCTGGGCCTAACGAAATTATTCATTAAATATTTATTGAGTGCTTTCTGAGTGTCAAATGCTATTATGGGCACAGAAGATACATAGGTGAACAAGAAAAGGTCCTGTTCTCATAGATCATACTTTCTAGGATTAGGAAAGAGAAAGCCACAAGCAATTTAAACATAAATGCACAAAATATTCTTAGCTAGTGGTAAGTGCTACATGGGGAGGACCCATTGTAGATGGGGTGGTCAGAGAAAGCCTCTTTGAAGATGTGACATTTGATCTGTGTCCTGAATGATGAGAGAGAGTCAGTCATGAAGAAAGCAAGGAAAACAATGAAGCTGGTAAACAGAATGGCAAGCCAAAGCCCTGGAGGATGGAAAAATCTTGACATATTTGAGAAATACAAAGAAGGCCAGCATGTTCCAACTAGAGGGAACTAGTGGAGAAATTATGCCGGAAAAAAATAATAGACAGGCTTGGAGGCCATTTTACAAAGTATGAATTTTGTTCTAAAGACAAGAGCAAGCCACTGGAGATTTTTAAGCAAAGGGATAGTACAAATGGAAAGAATTTAGACTTGAGACATGTTTGGAGGTAGATTTAATCAGACATATATAGATTAAAAAGTGGCGAAGAGGGAAAAGGAGGAATTAAAAATAACTGCCTGGTTTTAGGCTGAGACAGCTGATGGTGGGCATGATAAGGGTGCCATTCCCCAAGATGAAGGAGTTTTGGGGGATTAATATATTTGAGAAAAAACAGATTCATTGTGGACAGGTTGAGTTTCAGCTACCTTTAAAAGCCATCTCACAAATGAACACATTTGACTTCAACAGAAGAAATTATATGACCTGATGAAGCTCAAAATCATTATTGAGGTAGAAAAACAACTTCAGGCTTATGCTTCAAAATGGTGGACTCATTGTATTTTCTTTCAATAATAAGGACAGAATATTGAGTATTAACAGGGATATTTCCAACATCATCCTGCTGATTTCCTAAGACAGGAACCATTAGAAGGAGTTATTGAACATTTGTGCTATCGTTCTATCATCTATGGCAACACATGTCCTACTGTTTGGAGGATTGCTAAGGGCAAAGTTCTGGAGTTTTTCAAAACCTGGAACTAATGATGATACTATAAAACAGGCCTTTTAATACACTGTTGGTAGAGATCTCTGCCAATTTAAAGGCCAATTTGATAATATCAATTAAAATTTTAAATATGTAGGCCCTTTGGCAAAGTATTATCATTTTTATTGCTATATTCAAAAATTTTGCACAATTACATAGGATATTTGTTTAAGCATTGATTTGGAAATCATTCTAATATACATAACTAGAAGTTATGTATGTATATGGTTACTTATACATAATGAAATAGTACACAGCCATTAAAAATAAGAAAGATCTGTTTGTACTGACATAATATGTATATATAAAGTAAGTAGGTAAGTGAAAGTGCAAGTTATAGCAAGTATAGTCTAATCTCATTTTGAATGAAAAAACTTCAGAAAAAACTTCTGAAAGAAAATATCAAATTGTGGCTTTTTTTCATGTCTGGGATATTTCTATGACATTTAGATTTTTGTAATAATCATATACTACTTTTATAATAGAAAAGAATCATAACAATATTTTTCAAAGCCATCTAGTGCAGAATTCATACCAAACAGAGTATATGAAACTTAGGCTTCCAGTGTTAGAAATGATGAAGTCAAAAAGTCAGCCAGGCATGGTGGCTCAAGCCTGTAATTCCAGCACTTTGGGAGGCCAAGGCAGGCAGATGGCTTGAGCCCAGGAGTTCAAGACCACCCTGGGCAAATATGGCAAGACCGTGTCTCTACAAAAAATACACACACACAAAAAAAATTACCCAGGCATGGTGGCACGTGCCTATAGTCCCAGCTACTCGGGAGGCTGAGGTGAGAGGATCATTTGAGTCCGGGAGGGGAAGGTTGCAGTGAGTGATGATCATGCCACTGCACTCCAGCCTGGGTGACAGAGCAAGATGCTATTTCAAAAAAAAAAAAGTCACAAGACCAAGTATAGTTTTGAGATAATTGTGGCTTTTGCTAAACAAACAGACAAACAAACAAAAAGCAGTTTTGAGTATAAGCTATAATCTTGGAACTATAATAGGAGGAAATATACGCATAGATCTATGCTTAATATCTGAACATCTGAGTATCTTTCTTGTCTGTTGTCCTAGCTGAGATATCGCAGGAGTTGTTGTTTCTCTCAAATATTCAAAGGCTTTGAGAAGGAGACTGCTAGTTTTCCGGTTCTAATTGTTTTATAGAAGATTATATGAATCTTCCAGGAAAAGGTTATACCGCTTAACATGAAGGGCTCACATCAACAAAATTATTTTGAAGAGAAAATGAATTATAGAATTGTCAATTCTCTCAAAGTTGTTGTATACATCTCATGCAATTCCACTTAGAATTTCAAAAGAGCTTCTTTTAACTAAATTTCTTTTGGAAGAGTAGATGTCTGAAAACACTAGAGTTAATTGTGTAAAAGTAGAATAGTGAATGAGGACTTACTTTTCTAGATAATAAAATATACTATAAAGCTATTATATTCAAAAGAGAATTTTCTTGACCTGAAAATAGAAAAACTAGATCACAGGAATTAAATAAACTCCAAATAGGTTAAAGACTTAAATGTAAAACATAAAACAATAACAAGCATGAAAAAATTTAGTGTATATGTATTAAGTAAGGGTTGGAGAGCTTTGTAAAAAAGACAAAAGACCAGAAACTATAAAAGACATGTTTGACTTCATAAAATTATACTTGTACTGCAAAAAAACACTAATAAAGCCAAAAGAATATTTAAAGGCATATAAAGGATTACTTTACAAATTAATTTTTTATACCACAAAATCCCAATTTAAAAATGGGCAAAGGATATAAATGGGCAAAGGATATAAATAGGCAATTCAAACTGGAGTAAATTCAAATAGGTGGTAAGTCCATGAGCGATGTTTTAACATTCAAGCTAAAGAAGAAATAACCTACCACTTGGCTACAAAGTGATAACAAGTACTTTGAGAAATATAATAGGTAGACTCATACATTGCATTAGATATGTAAGGAGTAGAATTAGTAAAAAAATAAAAATAAAGGAGCAAATGTATTCATGATAAGAACAGGATTATGATATACCATCAACATAACATGTACGTGCAAAAAAGTGATGTGTTGAAAGGATGGTCATCAAAACACTAATTGTGGTTATCCCCAAATAGTAAGATTTCAGGTGAGTTTAGCATGCTTCTTATACTTTTTGAAATTTTTTTTGTTTTTCTACTTTGTATAACATTGTATTTTCAATTAAAATTTGTTAAAAAATGAATTTTTACGAAACTCAAAAACCCTAAAAATATCCTCTTCACTCAACCCCTCCTTCCCTGCTTTTACTTCTAATTCAAGCTTGTTTTTTATTTTAGTGGGAATGGGAGTGGGGTAAGAGTAGGGGATTAGAAATTAGAAAACATGCTCACCAAGGAACAAGGGCTATTGGCTGTTCCTGAATGAGATTCAGATAGAATGACACAATACAGCACTTCTAAAAGTTTCCATTTCATCTCTTCTCATTCCTATTTTAGTAACCTTTGACATTTGCAGCAACAAAAGCCTACATTCATTTTTGTACTTCTCTCTCCCTAGGGCCTTATTCAACAATTGTCAGAGAATATTTTGTACCACTGATAGCAACAACAGCCTCTAACCTGCCTTCTCTTCTATCACTTTGAGTCCAAGACAAGGCAACAGAATGCAGGGATAAGTGAGTCTTGTCTTTGCCAGTTTATTTGAGATTCATCCTTCTTGTTGTATTTTAGATTTACAGTCCCACTCCCCACCCCGGTGTCATCTGCAAGCTGAAATCTGAACTGACACCATCTACTCTGCTAGCTGCTTATAAAGACTAGTTGTAATTAGGCACAACGTGGGCTACAATGTAAGCCTGTGTTGCTAATAACAAGTGGGATGTACAGCACTGAGAGACAAGAAGTGCCCTTTATTCCCATTTATGTTACCGGAAAAATAGACATACATAAAGCCAGTGCCACGTTAAGTTTTTTAAGGCAATAAAAGTGTTTTGAATTCCTAGACATCCTACGAGTTTCAGTTTTATAAAATGTGCCATCTATTTTCTTTCTTTTCCCTCAAATCTTTTAGCATCACACATTTAGCCTGGCTCTTTCCCTTGTCTAGAGGCCAGGGAGGGTTCCCAGCATATGCTTATGCAAGAAAAGGGATGTTTGCCTTCTTTCCAACCTTGCCCCCGCACTCTCCTCATCATGCAAAGCTGAGAAACAGAAACACTATACAGATCCTTTGGAACCTCCTGTGTGCAAATTCCAAAGGAGTTTAGAGTTCTAGGGAGGAGTTGGAAGTACACAGAGAACCAAGAAGTGTGTTCCTTCCCTAGCCAAGAGTTCCTGAGGGCAAATCCCTCTGGTCTCCATGTGTACCTTTCATTACGCCCAGAATGTAACCCACTGGCTTCTCTCCTCATTGTTGTACAAAGAAGCTCATGCATTCAACAACCAGGACTGTGCTCAGTAATACTGCTGAGCAGACACCTAGTGACCCAGGAGACAACTGGCTTTAGTTTTAGTTTAGTAGGCGTTTATTGAGTGCTCATTGCTTCCGAGGCTCTTGACTGGGGATAAATAGATGAATAAGCCCATGTCACTGACCAGGAAGGGATGATTTTCTATCAGAATAGTTAGGTGGATGACAAGATAATAGGACATTGTAATGACTATAATAGAAGTATAATCAAGGTTTATATCATAAAAGTATAATCAAGGGAAGAAAGTATGGGGAAGGCGATTTAGTTATTTTTCCTGGGACAGGAAGCTAGAGAAAAGGAAGGAGAAAAGAATTTTAGAGATGGAGTTAACATTGAGCTTGGGTCTTAAAATATAAGAATTGGATTGGTGTGGTGGCTCAAGCCTGTAATCCCAGCACTTGGGGAGGCCGAGGAAGGAGGACCTCTTGAGCCTATGAGTCCAAGACCAGCCTGGGCAACATAGGAAGACCCTCTCTCCACAAAAAATAAAAATAAAAATAATAAAATACAGGAAATTATGTATAAGAGAAATAGAACTAAAAGAAGGCTGTCTACGCTGCAAAAAATATTTGCAAAGACAAGAAGCATGACCACAGTGTGGCTCAATGGTGAGTAGTTCTGTGTCATTAAGGTGTAGGGCAAACGTGGGGAGTGCCTGGAACTGTAGACAGGTCCCAGGTTGTGAATTGTCTCTTCACCTTGTATGAGTTGTTACAGGCTTTTTAGGAAGGAACAAACATAAGCAGATTTTTAGAAATAAGAGAATGGCCTCAACAGAGAAGACCAAATCAGAATGACAATGGTGGTGGGTGCTTAGTTGTTGGTTGGTGTTGAGGCCAGAGAAAAAAGTTTAGGAGACAGCAGATTTCCATCAGGTGGAAATGATGCAATCCCAAATCACCCCTGGATGAAGACGATGGGACAAGTGAGAAAAATATTTATAGACAGAGTTGGTTTAATTTGGCAACTGACTAATTAGGTAGGGGTAAAAAGGGATGGGAGGA
Source organism: Symphalangus syndactylus (assembly GCF_028878055.3). NCBI lineage: Eukaryota > Metazoa > Chordata > Mammalia > Primates > Hylobatidae > Symphalangus > Symphalangus syndactylus. The sequence continues at coordinate 44,867,897 of NC_072431.2, forward strand.
GAAAGTACCTGCCTTTGTTGGATTGCCAATGTTTGAAAACCATTGTGATGATTTCCTCGGCTCATGATACAGTAAGGTTTATGTTGTATGCATCTTAGGATCTGAGACCTTATGCTGAAATAGATTGATTTTGATAATTCAGTCTATTTCATTCTTTAGTTGTACCCTTCACTCTTTAGTTGATGTAGATAATATTTATAACTTTTGGCATTTTGCATTATAATTGGTGTGAATATTTTATGGAAAATTGTACCCCAGTGTGAAAACAGCAAGTCCAACTTGCAAAACTGTGTAGCATTCCGACGTAAGATATCTCTAAGCAGCAGCACCATTTCCAGGACTGCTTATGATACCATGTCAAGATTCAGACACCCCATCCAGAAATAAGGCATAAATTTCACTAACACATATTAAAGATAAACACAACAGGGATAGGAATGCAACAATAATATCAAAATAAATGTAGTGCTCTGAGACTAAAATTCTTCATCTAACAGCAACACGTTAAAAGGGAGAAAGAACCAACCAACCAAACGAAACAAAAACCATGCCTTATTTCCTGATTTCTTTTCCCTTCACAGTCAAAAAGGTATCTAAGAGAAATTATATAGAATTTAAAATAATGGCTCTAGGGATTCCTGACAGAAGGACAATATTAGGTCACAGCCATCATATTTCTGCTAAAATCAAGTATGTTCTTTTGGAAGAGGCTTAAATTTTTTAATTTGTAAGGTCACAATAGTCTGTCTCCTTTTTCATTTTCACCTGATGCCTTGCTAATGCCTATCATTTTTGCTATGGGGCTTTCCTTAGGTAAACTGGTGTGACTTGTGGTGGGTGGTATACTTACTAAGTTAGTGAAGAATACTTAAAACTAGAATTTTCACACTTAGGACCAGACAGGCTGTGGGCCACTATTCCTTATTCTTATCTCTCTACAACAGGAAGAACAAAGGAGGCCATTCAAACTCCAGGCTCCACACAAACCCAACCCTTCCACTTAACCACATTTCTGACCTTGAGAGAGTCCTTCAATCCCTTTTTACCTCAGTTTCTTCACCTTTAAAAAGGGATAGTAACAGTACCCAATTGTGGAGTTGTTATGAATATTAAATGAATTAATCTATGCCAAACACTTAGACCAGCCTCTGATACACATGAAGCTGCATATAACAGTTGTTGCTCTTGGGACAGTTATTGGTGCTGCTGATCATTCTGAACTTTTCTCCTTTAAATGCACAATAAGACCCATTGCATTCAAATCCACAGTAGGACCTTACTGAGCTGCAACAATTGAATAATAAATTGCTACCATTTTATTTAAAGATGCTTTTCCCCCAATTTTTAATTCCATCCATTGGTATCTGGTTTTTGTCTGCATACACCTTGGCCCTGCGCTCCTAGGAGACAAAAACTCACTATACAAAGAAGTACATTAAAGCAGCCCCCAGCCACTGTTTCATTTTAGTTTCTCTTAATTTCCTTTAACTTCATTATGTAACTTTGTAATTATTGAAAATAATAGAAAGGAAACATCTTTAAAATACACAAAAGGGTATTTGATGTTGATTCCTAGAACTGAGGAAAAGTATCCTGCCCCAACTGTTAAAAAAGATTTATCTTTCTATGCTAAAATGAAAATTCTGAAACAAAGAGATATTACATGAGCTATGTCAATGCATCATAATGACAGTAAGAAAGCCTTATTCTTTGGGTGTAAATTTATGTTTCTGTTTTACAGTTCCAAAAATCTATGCATTTGAAAAGTACAGCAACAGAAACTTGTTATAAGTCAAGTTTGCATTGCTGTTGGTTGATTTTGTACATGTTTCCATTTCTTTCACCCTGAGTTCCCTGCAGCTTTCTGACAAGTAAATGAAGATATTTGGAGCCTGCTGAAGAATTACAAACATTTGAGGTGGCAGGAGCAAGGGCCTGAGGTCATGTCCAAGATGCAGGTGGTCAGAATTCCAATCCCTGCCTTAGCAAGGGCTTGCTGAGTGCCCTTGAGCAAGTCACTTTGCTTCCCTGGACTTCTCTCCTCCCTGCTAGGGTGAGGATATTAATGCTCAGCTCCCGCACGGGGGGATCAAGTGCAATAAGTAATTAGAAAACAAGATTCCCATAGAACTCTGTAGGAAATGAGAATTTAGTCAGATGATTCTTAAGTGTTCTGGAAAACAAAAATCAAACATTAGACTGAGAATTACACAAAGCAAAATTTAGTTGTCAATACATAAGATTGGTGGAGGCTACCTCTTCATTTTACCTAAGCAGGAAAACATAATATTTAAGGACATATGTTATTTCCAAATAAAATTCCACTCTTCTCTGTCTCTCACACACACACACACACGAGATACCCTTCCTCATTCTTTTTTTATTTTAAAGTACTGCACCTATTTGGTTTCAAAATAGGAGATTTCTACATAAAATTACCAGCTTTAAAACAATGTTTGAAATAATTAGGTCACAAATTCTGGAGCCCTTTAATGTGGTTGCAATTGTATAACTATCTGTGCATTCCATGTACGGCCCTATTAAATGTACCAGGCACCAATGTTGCCGGCTGTCAAGAAGCAAAATGAAAAATAGTTTTAATAGCTGCTCTTTGACCTGTTTTATATTTTATGTCAATTATAACAGCACACAACCATGCATAATTATGAAGCATAGATGCATTAAAATGTACACATAATTTGTGTTCTTATGGCAACCATTGCATTAGGCTCTAGAAAACAAACCTATTGTTATAAGTCATTTGCACATTAATATATTAGTATTAAATATCGAAGACAGATTTGTCTATCCATCTGTTTTGAGTCATTGTAAGTAAATATATCTTTTTGGAGGGGTGGACAAAATCTCTACATAAATGCACTGTAGGTGCCATCTGCACCATATATTATAATACAGAGTTTAGCACCATCGTGCATAGCAACTCCAGCAAAGACGGTGCCATGTGATTGTCATTTGAATGTCATTTTTAAAAAATGATCTGGTATATGGACAGAAGGAGGATTTTTTTTTCTGGCACTGCCATGAAAATTCCTTCATTTGACTATCCTGTGGCTTTTGGATTTCTTTCTTAAAAGCTTACATTTTTCCAAGGATAAAAGGAAAATAATTATTTTAATGCTGGGTAAATGAACAAAAAAGTACGTTTTCTCTATGGCAAAATTAGTAAAATACCACAAAAAAATTGCTTTAAAATATCTGATAATTGTAACAATGACCTGAGAAGCAGGCAATAAACCCAGAAAATGACCTTTCTATGCTACAGATGAGGAAACCAGGGATTTTTCTACTAGATGACAAAACAGAGTTATCAAAGAATAATCAGATAACTCCAATTTTAACTTTTCAGCATGCTCATAATTTTATGGAGAGTGAAGCTACTGGAGTGGAGGGCACAGGAGAGAGATACCAAATAAGAAACAGAAATTAGACTTCCTAGCCCCAAGTTTTTCCATTTAATACCTTCATGTTCACAAATTTAATGGAAGTAAGACTCCACTATCCTGTCAGTTTTGACCCTATTTCTCTTATCTCTGAGCAATTGCTTTAGATATCCATCTGACCTTACTTCATCTGAAAGCTCATATGTAGAATCTATAACAGTCGAACTGATAGAAACAGAGTAGAATGGTGGTTTCCACGGGCTGGTGGGTAGGGAGAACATGGTGATGTTGGTCAAAGGGTGTAGAGTTGCAGTTAGACAGAAGGAATAAATGATAAGTATTTAAGGTGATGGATAGTTAATTAGCTTGAGTCAATCATCCCACACTGTATAATATAACATAACTGTGTACCCCATAATTATATAGGATTATAATTTGCCAAAAAATTAAAAAGTAGAAATAAATTGGCAAAATAATGAACATTTCAGCAAGGAAAAAAAATCAAGGCAGGAGGTTGAGGGATGGGAAGCAGAGGCAGCAATGAACTGTTTCCCCAAAGTCCTGACTGAAACAGATGACTATTTGAATTTCTACTTAATTCACTTTAAGTGACCACATTTTTATTTGGGTGAGCAGAGAGAATCAGAACAATTTCAACATGCCTTTCTGAAGCTTCATCTAAGGTGTTTTTCACTTCTCTGTTCTTTGCTTCTTTTGTTAGATGTCAGTAAATGTGGATGTAAAGAATGTTTATTCCATTTCCACATAACCAGACTTTGAATTCAGGCATTTCTGGGATGATTTTAATCTACAATGACTACTTAATTCACTCATATATTTACAGGTGTAATATATATTACACCTATATAATTCACCATATATTTACAGTTGACAGGTATTACATCCGTTGCCAAAGTATCACTCAGATATTATTTAAAGCTTTAATTTGTTTCAATTCCAAGAAGTTTCTCTAGGATCTTTAAAATACTTGTCTCTAAATGCAGTATCTCTATCTTTAAATAATCATGAAAATGTAAAGTGTTTGGAAGAGGACTAGAAATATCTGGCTTTGATGGACTTTTTTTTTTTTTTTAACTTGTGGCACTATGGAAAGAAAATTGCCCTGTACTAGCATAGCCCATTCCTATCTAAGATTAGCCAGATAAAGGGAATAATTTTCTGAAGAGAAATGGGTACTAATGGAAGAAAATAAAATCAGGGGAGAAATAATTGATGAAGAAGGAAGAAAATATGTACCTGAGTAATTGAAGGCAAAAACACAATGAGGAAGGTTGTAGTAGTGAATCTCTGTCTCAAATTTCTAGAAAGAGCTATCAAAATTCAGACAAACGGCCGGGCGCGGTGGCTCACGCTTGTAATCCCAGCACTTTGGGAGGCCGAGGCGGGCGGATCACGAGGTCAGGAGATCGAGACCACGGTGAAACCCCGTCTCTACTAAAAAAATACAAAAAATTAGCCGGGCGTGGTGGCAGGCGCCTGTAGTCCCAGCTACTCGGAGACGCTGAGGCAGGAGAATGGCGTGAACCCGGGAGGCGGAGCTTGCAGTGAGCCGAGATTGCGCCACTGCACTCCAGCCTGGGTGAGAGAGCGAGACTCCGTCTCAAAAAAAAAAAAAAAAAAAAAAAAAAAAATTCAGACAAACACATTGGAACTCATGCCTCTGAAGCTCAACACTGAACAATTTCAGATAGTTCTGGAGTGTGTCATGGAGTCACCCATGAGACTACCTGGCTGGCTTCATACCGCACCGTGTTTTGTGAGATAAGATTTTGAGTCTCACAGGCACTGAGAATGGACTGGGGACGAAGAGGTGAAGGAGACACAAAGCCGAATCCGACAGAAAGAGGTCTCCCTTTTGAGAATGTTGAGGTACACTTAATTTAAAATTATATGCTTTTCAAATCTTAAATGCTAAAGGATTACCAATTTAAAGAAAATGGCAGAGTTAGTTCCTCACAGGGCAACTTACCAAATATTGTCTTCAGAATGAAAATAATATAGTCGATCCTATAGTATTTACTCATTGTTTTAAGCACTGTTTCCTCAAATCCATTTTTACAACACAAAATTGATATTTGTTTAGCTCACAGACATTTGACAAGTATATCTGTAGTTTGCTTACTCTCATGTACTAAGATGGAGTTTTTACGCTTTTTAAAAATTGTTATTATTGATTCATTTTACCCATTTAAATTCTTACAGTATTTTTTCCTTCTATTATGCCTGTATGTGTTATGTGCTGATTTGACAACATAATTCACTGACTTCCAAGGCTGCTTCATTTTTCTACACTTAATTATCCAACCCAACTAAAATTAACTTTTCAAAATAGCATTCTTTCACATGCCAGTTATAAAACTTACTACAAAGAAAGTTCTATACATTTCGGTGGATAATACTTCCAGCCAAACTGTCTAAACTGATGGAGACTCTTTACCATTATATTTAAACATCTTAGATTTTTCTCCAGTTTGTCTTCTTTACATAACTTCTTTTTCCTTAGTAAAGTCTACTAGTTTTATTCCTATGTCACCATCTTTACACTCATTTTCCAGGAAATGGGACAAAGCAACTTCTGTTGAAATACAAAACCCTTTACTTGTCACAAGTGTCAATCGAAACATTACTTTGTTGATCTCTGCTTGGTTTTGGTTTTCTTTACATTCTAAGGAACATCTTTATTAAGAAATTTTTATTTTAAAACATTATTAATTGATATATATATTAAGAAATCACCAATTAGACTCATCCATTCAACACTGGCTTATTCATTCATCCATTGCATACTACCAGGGCTAATAGGCAATATTTACACATTTGGCAAAAGTTACCATCCCAGGAGCCTGGCTTCCTCTGGATATTATAAGGTATCCAACACTAATGACAATGCTTCTGGGTTCTGTACTCGGAGAGGCACAGCTGCCAATCTGTGTAGTACTAAACTTTGGGGTGGGACCAGGTCCCCTTATCAAATGGACAGGACCAATCTTTAAGTATACAGCACACAGCAGCATTTCTCAGTACTTCAAACTTGGGAGTAGGAGACTGGTGCAGCATTATAATGCATATCCTAATTTAATTAAAGAATAATTATCATAGAGCTACAGATCAGAACGTATGTAAGATTTCAGAAAAAGATGATATTTCATTCTATCTTTAAACATTTAAAAATTATGTGAAGCCCCTAGAGGATTTTTGATTTGATAAAGAAAAAAACTTTTGTAAAATCACATACAATTTGGCCTTCAAATAATTTTAATATTTATCATAGAAACAATACATGCATTAGTATATAGATTTTTAAAAGGTGTAGGTAATTTCCTATGCATCTTCAAGTTTACTTAATGGAAGTCTAGATGTCCATGTAAAGTCATGTTGGATCTGATGACATATTTTTAATGGCATTACTTACTTGTCCTAACAACTGAAAGCCTTTTTTTTGTGGAGGGGGGGTGGTGGAAGTCTATCTGGTACTCAACTAGAAACATCCTGGGGGTGGTAGGAGTTGTCATTTTCAAAGCTATCACAAGCCAAAAAGACTTACTGAATGCCACCATGTGTCAAACCTGTTTAGATTCAAAATATTAACTCCCCCCAAAAGTTATTGAGTTTTATATTGACAAGATGTTCCACTTAGTTGCCTATCTTGAAGAAGAAAATGAGAGGCTTGCATTGATTTGAG
>NC_072431.2:45180000-45297500 GCF_028878055.3 Symphalangus syndactylus
AAAGCAACATGATCTAGTATGTAGAAAATCCTAAAAAATATACAAAAACTAAATCAAAACAAAACAACCCCAAAACACCCCCTGGGACTTAAAAACAAGTTCAGCAAGGTCACAGGACACAAAAAATTGTGTTTTTATATATTAGAAAACAATTAAGAAATGAAATTAAGAAATCAGTTCCATCCACGATAGCATAAAAACATTAAAAAATAAACCAAGGGATGCAAGACATATTAAAAAAAAACTGTAAAATTTTGCTAAAAGAAAACAAAGAATGTTTAAATAAATAAAAAGACCATTTAATGGATTGTAAGACTCAGTATTGTTAAGATGGCATCATCCTCAAATTGGTTTATAGATATAACACAATCACTGTCAAAATCCCATAAAGTTTTTTCTGTAAAAATTGAAAAACGAATACCCCAAATTTATATAGAACTGCAAAGAACTTGAAATAACCAAAACAATTTTGAAAAAATAAAAAGATGGAGGACTTAGAGTACCCAATTTTAAAACTTTTTCTAAAGCAACAGTAATCAAGACAGCATGGTGTTGGTGAAAGGATAAACATATATATCAATGGAGCAGCATGGATAGTCTAGAAGTCCTTACATTTATAGTCAGTTGATTTTTAACAAAAATGCCAAGCTAATTCAAGGGAGAAAAGATAGCCTTTTCAACAAATTGTACTGGGACAATGGTATATCCATATGTACAAAGCAAGCATAAACCCTTAACTCACATACACAATGAAATAAAAACGAATCATAGGCTGGCCTGGTGGCTCACGTTTGTAATCCAAGCACTTTGGGAGGCCGAGGCAGGCAGATCACCTGAGGTCAGGAGTTTGAGAACAGCCTGACCAACATGGTAAAACCCCATCTTTGCTAAAAATACAAAAATTAGATAAGTGTGGTGGCGTACACCTGTAATCCCAACTACTCAAGAGGCTGAGGCAGGAGAATTGCTTGAACCCGGGAGGCAGAGCCTGCAGTGAGTTGAGATGGCACCACTGCACTCCAGCCTGACTAACAGAGTGAGACTCCACCAAAACAACAACAACAACAACAACAACAACAAACCATAAACGTAAGTGTACAAGCTAACATAATACAACTTGTAGAAGATAAAAAAGTAGAGAATCTTTGTGCGACCTTGGGTTAGACAAACTGGAACATCATGCCAAGAGCAGGATCCATAAAAGAAAAAATATTGATAGACTGGACTTTATACAAAGAAAATTTTAGCTCCTCAAAAGACACCTTTAAAAGAAGGAAAAGACAAGACAATAACTGGGAGAAAATATTTGGAAAGCATGTATCTAAGAAAGCATTTGCATCCAGAATATATAAATAACTCCTACAATTCAAAGATAAGACAGACAACCCAAATAAAAAATGAGTGCAATATCTGAATAGATGTTTCTCCAAGGAAGATATCCAAAAGTTAATAAGCAAATGAAAAGATTCTCAAAATCATGACTCATTAGGGAAATGCAAATTATAATCACAATGAGAGCACACTACTTACCCATTAAAGTGGGGGTACTTAAAAAGAAAACATCAAATTTTGATGAGGGTGTCAAGAAACTCTCACACATCACTGGTGGGAATATAAAAGGTGGTACAGCCACTTTGGAAAACAATTTGGTAGTTTCTAAAAAAGTTAAACATAAATTTACTCTATGTCCTAGAAATGTTACTCTTAATATCTGCCCCAGAGAAATGCAAACATATGTCCACATGACTTGTATACACAAATGCTCATAGCAACATTATTCATAAGAACCCCAAATTGGAAACCATTCAAATGTCCATCAAGTGATAAACAGATAAACTAAATGTGGTGTACTCATACAATGGAATACTATACAGCCACAAAAGGGGCAAACTACTGACACATGCTACAGTATGGATGTACCTCAAGAACATTATGCCCAGTGAAAGAAGCCAGACAAAAAAGACTACCATCTTCTATATCTTCTTTGACTTTGTTTAAATACACTTTTCAATAAACGTAAATGTATAGAGACAGAAAGCAAATTAGTGGCTACCTGGGACTAAGAGTGGGAGCAGGATTTCACAGTGAATGGGCACGAGGGATCTTTTTAGGGTAATAGAAATGTCCTAAAACTTGATCGTTGTGATAATTGCACAATGTCGTACATTACTAAAAAAAAGAATTGTACAATTGTATTTATGGTCTACAAATTGTATACCTCAGTAAGGTTATTTCAAAAACAGAGGAAGGTCATCATTTTTTTTTTTTAAGGACATTTTTAAAAGTTTATTTGATATCTAACTTTGAAGTACATAGACATATGGAATGTGGGCCTTCTTTTTAATTTTATTTTATTTTATTTTTGCACACAAAACAATAAACATTTTCTAAAGTACATACAAACAAAAAGATGCATATCAAACATATTAGGAAGGTTGCACATGGGAAGACGGGGAATAGAAATGGAGGGTGGGAATTAAAGAAAATAAATGAGAGAGGGACTTTGTATGGATCAATGATAATAACTCAATCCTCTATTTGACAAAGAAGAAGGAGAAGGAAGAGGAAGAAAAAGAAAGTGGGATAAAGGATCAGAAAGGGAGGAAAATAGAAAAAATTAGAGTATGACTCCAGGGTAGACCTGTTTCGTTGTCGCTTGGTTCGTTGGTTGGTTTGACAGTTGTATTTTTCATATGTTTCGCCATGTTGGCCAGGCTGGTCTCGAGCTCCTAGCCTCAAGTGATCAACCCGCCTCAGCCTCCCAGAGTACTGGGACCACAGGCGTGAGCCACCACATCCAGCCCCCACATTGCTTCTGGCCTCTGTGGTAGACCTCCCAGACTGGGCAGCCGGGCAGAGGCGCTCCCCACATCCCAGATGGGGCGGCCAGGCAGAGGTGCTCCTCACTTCCCAGACGGGGCGGCCGGGCAGAGACGCTCCTCACTGAGGAAGGTCATCATTTTTAGACAACACTTTCTGTACACACAAAAATGGGAATGATGTTCCAGTTTAGTCACAGAAGCCTAGCTGTATCATGAAATCAGAAATAAGTTTTTATTAATTTCTCTTTTTTCACTTTTTTTGCCAATATTTGCAAGTTGATTTCGTAGGCAGAGGGATATATAGTAAGTAGTTATCTTTCAAAGATCAAAGTAGGTGTAACCCTGGAGGTATTAGAATTTTAGGTTGGAAAGGGGTGTTAGACTTTATGATCAGGCTTGCCCAATTTTATTGTGCTCATTTATTATTTCCAATTTTTCATGTGCAGCAATCTTGCTTAATTCTCCATTGGTTCAATCTTCCTTTACAACTTGACCTGGTGATAATTGTTCAACAATATTTATTGACTTATAAATAACTAAATACTTGTTTTTTTTTTTGTTAACAAGATACATATATCACACTGCCCTGCATTTATCACATTGAGTTTTGTTCTGTGTATGTAGTCTAGATAATATTAACATGACTTACACATCAGCTTAACCTAGTTTGGTTTGGTTTGGATTTGCCCAAATAGGTTCTATGTCTATACGTCAAGTGTCTAAAACTCATTTGCAGGTGTCAGCCATGTCCATTTCAATCAAGTTAGATAGTGTGACTTGGGAAGTAGATTGCTTATTAGCATACTGTCTGATCAATCTAATAAACTTTAATTCAGTTCCATTTAGCTTATTTCTCCCCAGGGCACAGTGTGACTTTCTCCAACCTGTTGAGGTAAAGCTCTGATCAGACACATTCAATGCAACCTAGATGAACTTCCCCAACATTTCTCTCACAACCACACATTACACTAGTGGCTGCCAATATAGAGCCTCTGGTTTAGTCTCCTATCTTACCTAATTATTCATTTACTGAATCACCAGTTGTACTTTACCAGAATTTGCAGCCACTGAATTAATGCAGAAGATACTGAAATTAATTATAACCATTGAGATGAATATGCCAAGGCATCTGAAAATTTTAATAGAGAAAACATTGAATTTGCTAGTCAAAGTTTTCTCTGTTATGATCGTCAATGTGTGTGAACTAGTTGAACAGATCAATAACCTGTTAAATATATTGTAATTTGAAAGTTTAAACCAATGAAATTTAGACATAGCATGAGTTTTCACTATTGTATTTCTAAATCTAGAAATATATGCTAGACTTATGTCGGTTTTTAAAACTGAAGAATATATGTTCTTTTTTGGTAGAAGTGTGTTCTACTATTCTACTCTTCTGATTTTCCCACTCCACTCTGCATTTAGGCTTGTCAGGTGTTTTTTTTTTTTTCTATTTTAGATGTTTGAGGACACATGGTACGGTAAAAACTATATGGACTTTTCAGTCAAACAATCCTAGGTTTAAATTTTAGTTACAACATGCCAGGCACAGTGACTCATGCCTGTAATCCCAGCATTTTGGGAGGCTCAGGCAGGTGGATCACATAAAGTCAGGAGCTTGAGACTAGCCTGGCCAACGTGGTGAAACCCTGTCTCTACTAAAAATACAAAAATTAGCTGGGTGTGGTGGCAGGTGCCTGCAATCTCAGCTACTTGGGAGGCTGAGGCAGGAGAATCACTTGAACCCAGGAGGTGGAGGTTGCAGTGAGCCGAGATCATGCCATTGCAATCCAGCCTGGGTGGCAAGAGCAAAACTCCATCTCAAAAAAAAATTTTTTTTTTAAGTTACAACAAACACTATTATCTTTTAGAGAAATCACTATCTCTGTGCATGAGTGTCCTTATCTTAGAATGGCGGTAAGTAAATCTACCATCTCAGAAGGTTTTGTGAGGATTAAAAGCACTTGGTACAAGTAGGTACACTACAAACATTGGCGGCTACTGTTTCTTTTTCTCTTATTTTTCTTCATTATTACAACCTTTGCATATCTACATAAAATAAACTTATTTGTAGTCATGATCTCCTTTTCTTTCCTTACAAAGCCTCTCTGGATCTTGTAGGGAAATAGAAGGATTCCTTCATTTATTCAATGACTATTTTTGCCCTCCCATTATGTGCTGGTGTTGGGTGTATAGTTATGAATAAAACTAAAGTCCCTGCCCTTGTGGAACACACGTACTAGTAGTTCTGTGTAATCATGTGGGTTTAGCTCTTTTTAAAAATCCAAGCTGATATGAAATTGAGTACTACATTAACACTCTTGGAAGTGCTATGGTGAGTGGCCACTGACATGGTTGTTTAATGACTTGACTTCAGATAAAAGCTACCCTCAGGTAAAGTCTGGCACCAGATGTTTTTTTGTTTAACAAGCATTTGAGGATAACTTTTTTTTAAAAAAAGAAAAATAAAAGAATAAAGTAACACGTCACAAAATTTTACTTTATTTTCTCTTTAAAACAGCCATGAAGGGCATATTTTATTTATTTTTTATTTATAAGGAATTAAAGCTGAGAAGGTGAAAACAATCTTGCGTAAGTTACGTCACCAGAAGATAGTGGTTCTGTTTGTCTTCAAAATCCGTCTTTTTGATGACAAGATATATGGTAGCATTAACTAAGTAGAACAGTTAGTTCTACACACGATGGTGACTAAGACGAGCCCTGCCTTCGACACTCATGGCCTTCTCTACCTTCTCTATCTGTACCTTGCTTTCTTCCCTGACATTTTTTAATAGCTTAACTGGGGTTATCATCAGGCACAGATTCTCTGTAGAATAGAGGTGGGAATAGATGATTTCAAGGGTTGCTTCCTGTCTTGTGATTTATGATTTTTATGGGTTAGTAGCTTAAAGTTTTATTTCATTTATTTGCATTTTTTAATCAGAGGATAATGTTTAACCCAAATGAATGAATCTCTAAAGAGAGAATTTCAAGCATGATGGCACATGAGGACAAGGGAGATATTTTATGGAGGGGGCAGGGATGACCTACTCAGCCCTGGGCTAATCCTATGGAATAAGCAACTACCTATTCTGTGGGCTGTGACCCTAGATGTGCATTAGCTAGAATTTTAGAGATAGTAATGGTTTGAATAAACTCCTAAGTTCCTGCATATAGGAAAAATAAAAGATACGTTGTCTATCTTACATATTGCTCCATTGTCACAATTTAAAAACACCCTTCAAGTGACCAAATTCATAGAGGAAACTTACTGGAACACATGCTGGACTGGGTGAGTTTTAGCATTAATAAATTAAATCCTCTCAAATGAAGCATTTTGCTTGTATGGACTTAATTATCTTAAAGACTACATAAAAACAAAGTTGCCAATATTATATCTCTATTTCTTTACAATTATATAAACATTTTAATGAGAACAATAACAACTTCATAGCAAAAATTGATTGAAAAAGAATGCCTGACTATAGTTAATAATAGTGTAGTGTATATTTTAAAGTAGTTAAAAGAGAGGATAGTAAATGTTCTTACCACAAACAAGATAAATATTTGCAGTGATAGATGTGCTAATTACCCTGATTCAATAATTTTACAATGTACACATATATTAAAATATAATTTTATACCCCATAAATATACACAATTATTATTTGTCAGTTAAAAATAAAACTAAAAAGTGCCTCTAAAACCATCACAGAAATATATTAATTCCTAGCTTAGCATTGACAAATTAATTTTAACAACCCACAGAAAATGCCACTTATATCTTCTGCTGTCAATTAAAAAAAACACTTGCACCCAAAATCTTGTATTTTTCCTGTTATTTGTTTAGCGCAGAACAGAAATTGACTTTCATAAAGAGCAGCATTTTCAGCTTTCTCTCTTTCCTACTTATATCAAAAGTCACTCTGAAGTCAGACTACTTTTATGCATTAATTAACCTGATTCCCTCATGCAAATATTTAGCAAACATCCAGGAAACAAATATTCAGACATTGATTGAGTTAAACAAATATTCAGACATTGATTGAATTAAACTGAACCCATAATGCAGATTCCATATGCTGTTTATTTTGTCCCCACCAGAAGTGGATGGGTGGGTGTGGGTTTGATTTTTCTACACTCCTGGGGTTTTGAACATCATTTGGTGTGATTGATTTCCCTACAAACTAAGAGTCGGATAGACAAGGAGCATATTTATTTCTTGGTCAGAGAAATGGGCTACAATCTAGATCACCAGGGTTGATCTTTTGCAATGTGAACTCTATCTCTTTCATTTAAATCATGTTTAATCTTTAGAAAATTATAATTAAACAAAATGAACTATAGAGAAAAGCTCAATATGCAGATAACAAATTTGCATCAAAGGCAAAAGAGGAAAAGGTGAGGCAGTAACCTTCTTTACACTGTATTAAGCCTTACAGTGTAGCATCTCTACTGAGTTTTTGAATATTATCCTTCCTTTCTCCCCTTGTGGCTCCTTCCTTTCCTTTATTCAAAAATTACATGTTGAGAATGTGCTATACTGCAGGCTCTGTACTAGACACTGGTTATGTTGTTTTTACCATTTAAGTAATAGTTATTAATATTATATACAGAATTTGGGGAGGGAGAAGAGCAGAGGAGGGGCTGAGAGCAATGCAAGAGGAGGAGGGAAAGGATAAAGATAAAGACAAAGGGCAAGTTGTTAATATTAATTCATATTATATTGAACTTTATTTCCCCTTGAGTTGGTTGCTTTATTCACTTATCAAATATTTATTGAGCAAATACTGTGTTCCAGGCACAGTCCTAGGCCCTGGGGATGCAAAGTCAAGAAAGACTTGCTTATTCCTGTTCTCAAGGAAGGTACAGCCTAGTGGGGGAGAAAGAGGTAAATAAACCCCAACTGTGAGGGGATGGGGAATGTACTATGAGGGTCATGCCTGAAAAACTATGTGAGCCCAGAGAGAATGCATCTAAATTAGATGACAGAATGGTCCGGAATTTACGAGGAGGCCAAACGTAAAACCAAACCAACCAAACCAAACACAACACTATTTGTCAAGTTTGCCTAGATAAAAAAAGTCCATCATTCTGAGCAAACTATCATAAGGACAGAAAACCAAACACCGCACGTTCTCACTCATAGGTGGGAATTGAACAATGAGAACACTTGGACACAGGGTGGGGAACATCACACACAGGGGCGTGTTGCGGGGTTGGGGGGAGGGGGGAGGGATAGCATTAGGAAATATATCTAATGTAAATGATGAGTTAATGGGTGCAGCACACCAACATGGGACATGTATACATATGTAACAAAGCTGCGCGTTGTGCACATGTACCCTAGAACTTGAAGTATAATAAAAAAAAGTTAAGAATTTAGGAAACAATTACTAGACCATACTTTTGCAGTCATATCAGCCTGCAAATCTCATCATTAATTTAAAACATGTAAGAGTAAATTTCCCATGTTATATTACATTTTAATACTTACAGACTGATGACCAACATTACAGGTGAACGTCCCACATGATGATATCGTGTGGTTTCATTTACAGACTTGTGAATATTGTTCAGTTTCTTTGACATCCAAAATTGTTTTACTCTACTAGTAAATTATTAATATTTCACTGATTATTTTAACCAAATTGAACAAATTGACAGTTATTTTGGTACTTCTGTTTGCTAAAGGTATTACTATTTTTTTCTAATGAAGATTTGCATTTGTAATGGTATAATTGGCAGTTCTTAAAAAAATATCAGCTCTGCCAATCTTACCATTGTTGGTGGTACAAAGTCAAAGTTGAAATATCTTTCTTCTCTGAGTGCACAGAGGAAAGGACCAACAATGCATTTTATATAATTATATAATTTTCTTTGGTAGGCTGAGGCACTAAGTGAGCAGCTATATCATACTGCATGAGCTGTGCATAAAATGAGTATATTCAATGACTGCCAGATTAAAAAGCAATCTTCAGTTTCAATGTCACTTTAGACAGATGATGAAAGAAGCCTTGGCATGAATATATTAACCATCACTCTGGAGCTACTTTATAACCAGAGAAGCAAATATTATAGAAATAGAATTTTCATACATTATAATGTAGAAAAGGTGTGCGCAATTTTATCAAAATAATGCTAATATTAAAACAAATTACCCTAAATTAGGTGTTAGAACTGTTCAATGATGGTGCATAATTTGAGTAAAATAGTACATATTCTTTTTATAATTCTGATTTTGCAAATTTATATCAACTTAATATAGCATTTGACTTAAGGTAACATTCATCCTGCTAGGAGAGAAGGAACTCTTAAGCAATATATTAATTCATGAGTAGAGATATACCAGAGATTGTTCAATAGATAACATAATGAAAATCCTGGAATTATGTCTAGCTTTTGCCATTTTAGCTTCATCATTATGAGAAGAGTGGTACTAATTCTTTCCAGCAAATTTAATAGTAATTAGGTAATTGAATCTCCAACTCATAGCATTTTTTCCCCTTTGGTATCAGATATTTAAAGCTTCTCTGAAGCCTAAGTATGAGGAGTTTCTTAGGAATGAGTCTTGCCACAATTAAGCTCTTTATAGTAAACCCACTTTCATTAGCTAGTGAGAATTGTCAGAATGTTGGCTTTACAGCTGTCTACATGCTGTTTGTTAATATGAAACACATCTTTTTTATTTATTAATGAATTCTAAAAATTTAGACTAATGATTAGGGCATTTGTTTTATTATGAAATTTCATTATATATGACATTTATTTTTTTAACATATTTATTTTATCCTTTGTCATCTAATCATAGTCATCTAATAATTCCTGTAGCTTGTGGCAAATTCATTTTCTTCAAGATTCACAGGTGAGTTTGTCATGAATCTCTTTATATGTTCCTAATTTCCAAGTTAATAAAAATAGGAATATTTGATGTTAATTCATTCAAAGTGAGATGACAACAAAAGCTTTGGCTAAAAAACCCCCAATTTATAAAAACAGCATATATACCATCTTAATCAACAATATATTTACCATACTGTGTCTGTAAAAGATAATCACATTCAACGGAGGAATGGGGAACATAGAAAAGTTGATATGTTAGTGCTGTAAAAATTCTTTAAAAATTTTTGGATAAATGATGATTACTGTGGTAATCTTGTTATGATGATATGTCGCTAAATACATTCAGAAATGTCTGTTCTTTTTATCAATATCCTACATATTTCAAATACCATAGAGAAGAAGACTCATGTCATAGAGCGTATAAGAAGCTTATTTTATTTCCCTTACATATACATGTAACCAAGTTTGAGTCTGATCACTGTTGAGTCTGATCACTGAGGATAATATGAGACATTGCTCTCATATTGCCAAGAGAATAATGTCTTCAAAGATAGAAACACTGCATATTGTTACTATACTGCATATAGTAACCTGGTTCTTGACCAAATCTTTGAATTGGTTTTTGTTCAACCTGGTCATTGTACATTCTCATCTCTGGTAAGAATGTTCATTCTTAGATTGTTCAACTGGTCAACTCTTGCTTTGCCAATACAGAATTCAGTTGTTAGTCCCAGGGGAAGTTTCCATCCTTGCCTTTAGCTTCTGCTATCTGATAGTTATCATTTTTTTAAAAAAGTATAGGTTCAGGGGTACATGTGCAGGTTTGTTACACAGGTATATTCTGTAATGGTGGGGTGTGGGCATCTAGTGAACCCATTACCCAAAGAGTAAGCATCACGCCCAATAGATAGCCATTTTCCCCCTCCCTCTCTCCTTTTGGACACTGGGGAGAGTCTATTGTTTCTATCTTTAGGTCCATGTGTACCCATTGTTTAGTTCCCACTCAGAGTGAGAAATGCAGCATTTGACTTTCTATTTTTGCATTAATTCACATAGAATAATGGCCTTCAGCTGCATCCATGTTGTTGCAAAGGACAAGATTTTATTATTTTTTTAATGGCTATTTAGTATTCCATGATATGTATGTATCACATTTTCTTTATCTAATTTACCATTGATGGGCACTTGGGTTGATTCCACGACTTTGCTATTGTAAATAGTGCTGTGATAAACATATGAGTGCAGGCGTCTTTTTGGTAACATGGAATTTATCAGTTTTTGCACAATGCCTTGTGACTGGCAGTTTCCTGGTTGTATTTGCCTCATTATATTTTCATCTGGATGTCTCCTTGACCAGACTGTTAACCTTACCAGACTGAACTCTTTGATGACAAGAACTCTATCTTAGGCATCTATTTTTTTTCCCTCAATGCCTAGCACGATTTCTGGCATGGTACAAGGTAGGTGTTAACACGTATTTGTTGAATTAAAAACAATGTCATTGGTCATCCTTATAGAAACAGATTGTTGTAATACCTGGAAGTGAAAGAGAAAGAAAGATGGATCACTAGGCATGACATGATTAAACATCTGCAAGGAGTCCCTATGACAAGGATTCTGATAGATATACATGGCTGCAGAGCCGTCTGTTTCTTTAAGATATTTTTTAAAGAGCATTATTTTTATTTTTATTTTCACTGAAGTTTAGAACCTATGTGACTTTTTTATATCATCTATCTTTTTAAAAAATAAATTAGGACACATCCTTGAGGAATACTCTGAAAACTCCATCAAGCTTCCAAACTTGAAGAAAATTGCCAAGTTATGCACATCTTAAGATTTTTCTGTTATAAAGCCAAGAAATGTGAAATTTATTAGCAGTTCTCATGTACAGTTTTATGAAGAAAAGAAAAATGCAGAAGTTAGTGTTCCTATGGCAATGAGGCTTCAGTTCTGATTCCGTTCCCAGCTTTGCAACCAGCGAGCCATGGCTGTGGATTCCTCACACAACCAGACAGCTGGCGGAGCCTCCTAGGACTGAACAGTTGCTTCGACAAAAATCTTTGTTGAATCTGCTTTCCTATTTTCTTCTCTGTTAATTCTAAATTGTGTTAAAAAAAAAACCACCCTCATATACTGATAACTTGATGGATTTTTCATAGAGCTTGCTTCCTTTCACATGCATACAACTCATCTATTTTACATTTCCTTGTGCTTGACTTATGAATCAGCCTGCATTGTGTAGGATCATATCATGTCATTCAGAAAAAAGCATGACAATCAGGTTAATCATCTCTGGAGCAGGAGCTCAAACTCTGATTGACAGCATTGCACTGAGGTCACATAACAGGTACCCTAGCTACCCAAAGCTGTATCTGCAATGTCAATGGAGTAGTAGTGTTATACTTTAGAATTCAGTATTGGATCTTTAGGATCTGATTTTAGGCCACAGCAAGAAATCTGTGACACAAAGATTCATAAGATGCATCACTTTGCATTAAGTTAAGATTTGATTCCCATATCTGTAAAAAATAGCAATTTATGTACAGGGGCTCAAAGTAGCTCCACCACATCCACGTATTCAATTGTTTATGAAGGGGAAGAGCTGTAAAAAGCAGGGACATGAAGGAGCAGATTTAATTTTGGTTACACAGAGTATAATTTAAGGGTGCTAGTTCTCTCTTTTTTTTGAGCTGTTGTTATGGGCTCATGTTAAGATGCCCCCACTCTTAGAGAAAATCTTTAAATTAACATAAAGTAAATTAGCATATTTTTTGGTGTGCGGTTCTACAAGTTCTGACATATGTATACATACTAGAAGCACCACCACACTCAAGACACACACAGAACAGTTTCCTCACCCCAAAGCATTTTCTCACACTATCCATTTATAAGTCTTCTCTGTCCCCACCTGTAACTCCTGGTAACCATTGATCTGTTTTGTGGCACTATAGTTTTGTATTGTTTTGAGAATGTAATATGCATAGCATTGTACAACGTGTAACCTTTTGAGGTTGGTTTCTTTCACCAGGTACAATGCCTTTGAGATTTGTCCAAGTTGTTGCTCATTATCTAGTTTGTTTCTCTTTATTGCCCCCTTGTCTTCTGTTTCATGGGTGTACCAGTTAGTCTATTCATTATCTGGTGAAGAACGTTTTGGGCTGTTGGCAGTTTCTGGTGATTATGAATAGAATAGTGGTGCTACGAATATTTGTGCACAGGTTTTTGTGTGAACATGAGATTTCATTTCAACTTTCTTTCTAGGAGTGGGATTGCTGGGTCATATAGTATATGCATATGTAAATTTATAAGAAGCTGTCAAACTTTTCCTGACTAGCTGTACCATTTTGCATTCCACAAGGCATGTATGACAGTTCAAAGATAAGGTTTTGATAATACTTGTCGGCATTAAGTCAGGGCCTCCCTAAATATGGATCTTTTTTTGTTGCTCTCTTCTCCTCTCTTGTCTCTTAATCAGGAAGTTTTACAGTGGTCAAAGAACATTATTCAAATAAAAAAAAGTACAAGTTTAAAAATAACTGAATAACGAGTCTTCTACCACCATGCCAAGGGCAGAGTTCTGCTTAAAGATGATTTGGAGAATGTGCTTGGGCTTGAGGTCCACTTTGAATTTCTTAGACTCTTTTTTTTTCTTTGGTCCTAGTTCAGATCTTAGAACCTCCAAACTCTTGATGTATATACTGGCACAAAAAGAAAGATATTGGGGTGAAGGAGGAAAGAAAGAGGGAGAGAAAGAGAGACGGAAAGTAGAAAAGAAGGGGTGAAATAATTGGGTGTGTGGTTGTCAGGCAAAATACAGGATAGCTAGTTAAATTTGAACATCAGATAAACAATACATACTTTTTTAGTGTGACACATATCTCAAATATTGCACAGGGCATACTTACATGAGTAATTATTCTTTATCTGATATTAAAATTTAACTAGCAATTCTGTATTTTTATTTGCAAAAATTGGCAACTCTAGTTGCGTTCCAGAAGGATGTTAAGTCTGTTTATCTATTCAGTTACACGGAATAAAAGAAATGGATGACCATCTCCCTTCTTTCCAGTGGCAGGTGCTGCCTGGTCCAAGACAGGAAGGCAAGAGAATCCACAGGTCATGAAAACTTACTTTTAAAGTACAGCCAAACTGCCCATTAACAAGTTATAGTGTCATGCAAGTCTCATGCATGGACCAATTTGGTTAGCAACTTTTAGTGGGGGAACTAACAAAGGAGGTGATTCAAGGTAGAGGAATCAGAAGAATCACTTTCTTATCAGATGATATATCTTTCTGGGTGCCTCTTTTCCACCTCATTTTCTTTCCTTTATTAATACAGAAAAGTTAGAAAGATGAACTCAAATCTTTCCTCTGTCCTCTAGCAAAGATTCTGGTAAGGAAGCATCAAGTCTGTGGAATAGAGAAGAGAACTTTTATTGATTGATTGACTTATTGCTTAAGTGTTATGTAGAGATGGTCTATTGACAGATGTAACCTGGCATTTTGATAATATTAGGTGGTAGTAAGTAGGTGCCTAGAGACCTTTTGCAGCTTGTACATATGTTAAGGTTTTCCTCCTACCTATGGAAGAGAGCTGGCTCATGACTCAACAGCTCTGGACTTCCCCGACCCTAGCCATGCACCTGGCTAGTGAAGTGAACAGCTCTGTTGGCTGGACTGCCACCCCACTTTCCTGGGTCCTTATTCTCTTTTGTATAGAGCAATGTCTGGCCACAGAGCCAGCAACTGCCCAACTGATAGAAACAGTTCAGTGCTTAGGCTTCATTAACAGATGTAGAGCACCCAGGAAAGAGGGCAGTGACAAACTTGCTTTATTTGTGCTGCAGAATACCCAGAGTATTGTGTTTAATTTGGGGACTATATTATACAGGTGGCACTTAACATGTTGAAAAAATATAATGAGTTCAATAAGCTGCTGAAGTGAGAAACAGGTTAAGGAATTACTTATGGTTGGTTTGAAAAAGGAGGACTCATAATCACACAAAGACTGTGTGATTTTTGTCTCCAGGTATCTTTCATGCAGAATAAAGTTTAGATTTCTTCTGTGTTACCCTACAATGGAGATTCTTAACTTTTGTGAATCTGATAAATGCTTTTGACATTTGATGGAGAAAAATGTATACATTCAGAATATGCATACACATTAGAAATTCTTAGTAACCATATGCATTCATTTTAGGAAACCCTCAGATGTACTGTCTTCCTAGAGGGTGAATACAGGAAGATCACAGCAGCAGATTTCAGTTTAGTAATAAAAGAACTTTCTAGTGATTTGAGCTTTCTGGAGCTGAAATAGGCTGCTTCAGGAGTTAATAAGCTCCCTATCCCTGGGCAGTTTTAAGCAGAGGCCGGGTGGTCCCTTGATGGTTATATTGAAGAAGACTCATAAATATGGTGGAGTTTTGGCCAGATTCTAATTCCTTTAAAGCCTTGAGAATCAATTAGATTCTATGAGTTTTATAGTAAAAGCCTCATATAACATGATTGGTCTATAAGGCATATGGTAATCCTGTTCATAGACATTGGCATTCATGTATGGCTTTATGGAGTATTTGATTTATTTTAGGACTTCTGCTTGATTTCCTCTTGGTCTGCCTCATAATTTTCACTAGCTCCTTTTGGAGATTTTTTTGGGGTTTGGCTCTATGGACCAGTACCCATATTCATTGCAGTAATAAAGTTTTAAAACTGAAATATAAAGTCATGTGTTAGTTATCAAATTTCCTTAGCTCATTAGCTCCTAAAGAATAGAAACTGAAGTTTTTTAGGATGATCTTGTAGAGAGATCAGTTTGCTGGGGTTACCAAGGTCATTCTGTGACTCCCTGCCATCCTTTGCATAACCACACTTTCAAGAACCTTTTAACTCAATCATTGTAATTACTTTACATGTTTTGTTGGAGAGAGAGACATAGAGAAAGAAAAGAGATGTCCTGTGATTTTGGGTCATTTTTAGCCATAGCTTCTTAATACAGAATGAGTACATTGCTGAACCAAATGAACAGATTTAGTCTTCAGTTTCCAATCCTTGAGATTTCTCCTGACCCTAGAAGCAAAAGTATTGCTTAATGATAATTATGTTTCTTCGGGTTTCCAGATCAATTTGGCATAGAACATATCTACTTTGTTGTCCAGACAAGGCACAGAGAATGAATGAATAAGATCACCTCCCAGAAGGTAGAACCTCATTAAAAATAGAAACTGAGAAATATGTTGCCGTGGAAGCATTTGTTGTTATGTTATTAACAGGGACTCAGATGTGTGAGATGTAGGTTTAATTTATATTTAAAATATACTGATGAAATATATTGCTAATCTTTTCATTCTTATGAACTGGGGGTTACTTGAGTGATTTCCAAGAGTAGATTCTCCCACAGGAAAACAGCCTGCTTCCCCAAATGCCAGCAATTTTGGGGCATTATCAAAAAGAGTATTAGAGTCAGGAGAACAATGTGTGGAATTTTGGAACCAGAAGAATAGCTAGAGAAGGTCCAGAAAAGGGCACCTGAGCTGAATCAAGGGAATGTGAGTGCTGCCATCTGAGGACAATCTAAAAATATGTGCTCTCATCTGTCTGGCAATATGCAGGCAAAAATGAAAAATGATTGATGCCTGTCAAATTATGAAAGTTATGTATAATTGGAACCAGACTTAAATGCAAATGAACTAACATATGTGAATGGGATTTAAATAGTTCCTGGCACATAGTAGGTGTTCAATAAATGTTAATTCCTTTCTTGTGCAAGCTTCTTTTGAAGTTTAAAAGAGGAAATCTTAACACAAATAAAAAATATATAATTTGCTGCAGGTAGTAAACATATGAAATTTGATACTGAAGGAGGTGATTTTGATGGAAAATGTGAAACTAGCTTTCAAATGGACTTGGATACATCCAGAGATGATAAATACATAATGATTAGTTAAGGGAAATGAGTCTTTGGAGGCTGAGAGGACAACTTCTAACTTCAAAAAATAAGTTTGTTGTTTTTCTCAATATAAAAGACACATTTGTTAAATAGTTTTTTTAAAAAAAATAGATGAACAAAACAAAAAACCTCTTAGGCTATCACCATTCAGAAATACCACTCAACATTTTATATGTATAGTTACAGTATCTTTCCATGTAAATGAAGATATTTTATCAGAGGTACACAAATCTTGATAAACTTTATTTTACTTAATGAAGTGGGCATTTATTTTTTCCATATCACTAAATATTATTCACAATACAATTTTATGTGATTAATATTCTTTAGTATGAAGAATGTCATATGGTTTATGTAATCAATTGTCTGCAGTTGGACCTTTGTAATTCCCCAAATTTTGCTATTAGAAGCAAAACTTGTGTATCTGCCTTTGTGTAGTTTTAAAAATATTTTATTAGATTGAATCCATAGAAATGAAAATGCTTGATCAAAGAGCATGAACACTTTTGAAGGTTTTAATAGGTATTGCCAAGTACTCTCAAGAAATGTTATAATAGCAATGTATACTGCCATCTCGGTTTATTAAAGTATTCATTTCCCCAAATCCTTTTCAAACCTGGGTACATAAAAAGCCGATTTGCCAAATTTATGTTTAAAATGTTATAATTTCAATTTACATTAATTACTAGTAATTAATGTGAGATTAAATATCAAATATTTTCAAATGTTATTATGTTTGGGATAAGGGCATTGCCATTTTATATACTTTAGTGTTGTATTGATGTGCCTGCCTTTTTCTTATTAATTTGCAAAAATTTCTAAATGTTACAGTGTAGTTGATTTTTAAAATGCTTTTTCTGTGTTTGAGAATTCTCCTTCATTTGAGTTCTGGCCAGCTTTCTTACTACAGAAACCAACAAGATAGGATGCCTTTTCCTAAGGTTCTTCACAGTCGTGGTGTTGCATGTGATCTATTTCAACAAATCATCTCCATCCATCGGGGACTTCGAAATTTGGAGCTAGGGATGCAGAGAAGCACGGAAAGATGGGAATTTATTCTGGTAATGTGGCAGGTCAAGCAGAGTCAGCAGGAGTACCTAATGTTCCATGCTCAGCCTCATTGGTGGTGGTGTCCTCAACCGATGGGATCTGTGATATAATTTTGATTGTGATTCTGGCTGCCTAGCCTCTCATTTTTAATATCATTATTTTAAAAGTCAGGTTTATTAGGGTGTTTACACATAGTAATATTCAAGAATATTGTTTGATGAGTTTTGACAAATGCATAACATTTTATAATCAAGATATAGACCATTTGCTTATTTATTGGCTATTTAACATGAGCCAGGCATGAAATGACTCACTTATGTTCTTTCATTTAAAACACATCACAACTTCTTGTTGTTGCTTCTATTATTCACATTTCACTAAACATATATTCTATAACTTGCCCCAAATAACACTCTGGTTGGTGGCTGAGCCAAGATGTAAACCTACAGTCATTTCTCCTGTTCTGCATTGCTTCAACAAATCAAGGCATTGTCATTTGCTAAAATGCTCATTACCTAGATATCCATTTGGAAGCACAATTTTTCCACATTATTCCTATTTGAAAGCTCCAATATTCAGAAACAGAACCTAAAACAAGATTCAGCCACATGTAATTTCATTTTGGCATTTGCTATTGAATTCTCTGAAAATGATAGTTTGACATACAAAGTATTTGTGTAGTATGCATATCAGAGGTCAGTGAATAAGTCAACATGTATTTACTGAATTCATTAATGTACACAGCAGATTACTGAGGGAAGAGGTTATAAGTGGAGGAAATATATGGCCTTAGTTCTTAATCTAGTTGGTGGAAAAACGAGTGGAAATTGATTAGTTAGTTTACAATAAAAGATTCTTTATGTCCCAGGGATAAACTATGTGAGAGAGAAAAATACAGTGCTTAATGGGGGGAAGAAAGGGTTTGAGCTGTATGTTGAACAAGACATGGATTTGGAAGGGATAGAGAGGAGAAGTTTTTCCTATGAAGAGGTCAAGAGAGTGAGGGGTGAGAATGAACTAGGCACATATATAAGACGGATACTAACTAAAGTAGAGAACTTGAGTCAGAGGGTAGGAAGAAATAAAATTGAATAAACACATGTTATAGAAGAGCTTGTATACCAATGAAAGAAATCTGGGTTTGATTCAATAGCCATTGAGACACCATTATACACCTTGAAGTCAGAATGATTATTTAGAAACCATAATCTGTGTTCTCCAAAAGGTAAATTAAGATGATGTTGAACTGTAAAAGCCCCTTAAACACAAACATTACATAAAGATTTATCAAAATATATTTTATTTTCCTTCCTAACAGCTTTTTTTTTTTTTTTTGGCTAACGCTTGCCATCTGTATCTGTGACTCCTTCCTTTTACAGAAGAAGAAAGTAAGGCCCAAAGATGTTAAATGACTTCTGCGAAGTCTTCAGCTAATTTGTGGTAAAATCAGGACTAGATACATATCACCTAATGACTAGCTGAGCACACATATCCTCACATCTCTGGTTTCCAACATCTGTGCTAAGAAGCAATAGGATAGCATGACACAGAACTTGGACTCTCTGGGCTCAAAAGCCTGTTTTGTTACTCAGTAGCTTCTTACCTTAGGCATCCATGTTAATTTCCCAGTCCCCTGTTTTCTTCATCAGTTCAATGTGGGTGGTAGTCATAACAGCGTATAAACCTCATGGGTTACTGGGAAAATTAAAATAGTTTTTTATATATATATAAATATATATAAATGTAAATATATACAAATATAAATATATATATAAGTATATATATATAAATAAAATACGATAGCACTTGGTACATCTCTTGAGGAAACTGGTGCAATAAAAGCCGAGTCAAGAGTCATATGCAAAAATGAAACAATGAAAGTCTTCTTCATTGAAAACAAATCATGTAATATTATTCTCTTCATTTTAAGTTTTTGATGGATACATCATTTTAAGATTTTTATCATCACTGTGTAGTAGGGAGAGTATGGCCTTATGGGCAACTCCCTCATCTGAAATGGGAGCAACACTTACATACCTTATCAGGTTGTCTTCACAGTGAAAGGAACTATTGTATATGAAGTTGAGTGTGTGCCACCCTAGAGAAATTCAGTAAATGTTAACTCTCTTTTCATCATTTCTTGTGTCTATTAATGATTGATAGGAGAGAAACAAATGATGGAATAGCATGTACATATTGATGAAAAACCTTAGAAGCAATTCATAATTTGTATGTTTACTGTGTGTATGTGTATGTTTTCTGAGTATAGTTGTACATGTGTCTTCTTCCTCACTTTGATTTTCTATAATATGCAATTTAATAGGCTCCTTGGGTTTCTCTTTATGTACATTTTTTTGGTAAAGAAAGACAAGCAGTTATTAGACTGTATTGTGGAGGATTTTCCAAAAGATACTGTTTATGATAACCGTCTCCCCATTACCTTAAGAAGGAAAAAGGGTAAAATTTTTACCTAATGTTTTGTTTTAAAATACTGTACATTGTCTAGAGTATATTAACCAAAATAACATTGTATTGGACAGTGAAATTTAGCTGTAAAAATATTTCAGTGGCTAAGTATTACTAAACTTCTATTCGGCCTTAAGTAGTTAGGCCAACAGTGATTAATGTCTCTGCTTTTCCGAGTGGATTCTAAGGAAAAACAAGCTAACAAGAGCACAGGCTGTGTTTTGGATCGTATACCCTTGGGGCAATCTTTCCAGAGGAAAAGAGTCAACAAGACTCAACTTGGGTTCTATTTTGCAGGATGATGGGGGTTTCTAGGACAGGGAGGCATCATAGGAGGATAAAGCCCTTGCTAGAAGTAGGAGGAAATGTCTTGTTGAGAAGATGTTCATAGATGTCAATCTAACAAAGCCATCCTATATATCAGTAGCCACATCCCCACAGAGGGAGAAGATCTGACACTGCAAGTGCCATGTCCTGGGACCAGGTGGTAGAGCAGGTGATCTATGCTATCTTGTTCACTACTTCTGTTCTTTCTTCTTCTACTTTTTTTTTTTTTTTTAAATAAACAACATTATGTTGAGTTTTTTTTTTTTTTTTTTTTTTGCTTTTGGTGCTTTTTGGGGAGGACTTTTTTTTTTTTTTTTTGAGACGGAGTCTCTCTCTGTCGCCCAGGCTGGAGTGCAGTGGCGCGATCTCGATTCACTGCAAGCTCCACCTCCCGGGTTCACGCCATTCTCCTGCCTCAGCCTCCCGAGTAGCTGGGACTACAGGCGCCCACCACCACGCCTGGCTAATTTCTTTTTGTATTTTTAGTAGAGACGGGGATTCACCGTGTTAGCCAGGATGCTCTCTATTTCCTGACCT
Organism: Symphalangus syndactylus; assembly: GCF_028878055.3. Classification (NCBI taxonomy): domain Eukaryota; kingdom Metazoa; phylum Chordata; class Mammalia; order Primates; family Hylobatidae; genus Symphalangus; species Symphalangus syndactylus. The sequence goes on from NC_072431.2 coordinate 45,200,995, forward strand.
AGTGATCCGCCCGCCTCGGCCTCCCAGAGTGCTGGGATTACAGGCGTGAGCCACCGCACCCGGCCTGGAAAGATTTTTATAAGCAATTTTCTCTTCTGTCTAGAAGCCTTCTATAACACATACCCAAAAATAGAGCCATCATTTCTATATCAATATGTGCTCACAAACTTCGTTATATGCTCCACATGGAAATGGGAGATGGAGGTACCGAGGAGAGGTTGTATTGGCAGAGGTTGTATTGGCATCCACATTTTCAATTTGACATACTCAAGTTCAAGAAAAAAGAAACATAGATTGCCTATTCTAATAAAAGAAAAATCTCTACCCCCAAAGAACACAGAATATAACAAGTAGAAACATTCTTTTTAAAATTATTTTTCAGAACTTTGAAAATTAATACTAGGAAATACTTCTTTTAATTTATAATAGCATCAAAAATAATAAAGCACTTATAGATACATTTAACAAAGAAGTACAAAACATATATACCAAGAACTATAGAATATTGTTGAACAAAATTAAAGAAAATTTAGGTAAATGGGAAGACATATTGTGTTCATGAAGTTGAAAACAGTATTGCTTAGATGGTAATATTTCCTCCTCTTACTTAAAACCAACTGTATTCTCATATCCAACATAAAAGCGTGAAAATGTAAAAATGTAAGAATAAATATTTCTTAGCTTTGCTAATCGCACAATTATTGGAGATAATCTTAAAGTGATTATTTTGAAGACCATAGGTAAGAAAAGATGAAATTGTTAATGTAGTAATGAAGAAATAAAAGTATGGAAGTTTCCAAAATAGAGCAATAGAGAATGGGTGAGGAAATAGCATAGTGATGGAGTCCTGACACCTAATCCTTAGAACACTGTGTTCACTACTTACTAAAGCTAGCACAGGTGGGGAATCTTTGATATATTTATCAGTCATCTGATTCTTGGATTCCTTATGTGTAAAATGGGGATAATAATAATACTAATTTGCTTTATAGGATAGCTGTGTGGATTAAAAGTTATCATAAATGTTAGCTGTATTTTTATGTTCTATAGCTATCATTTTATTTTCTAGAATATCAATTGATATAGTTAATAATTTCTTCTCTTGAATAATGTTATCTCTCAGACACTTTTAAGATACACATTCACTTAAATCCTATTAGAAAACATATAGTTTAATTTTCGACAATATGCACAGAAAAAAGCAGTAAAATAGAGTTCAAAGTATTTGTTATTTTGAAACAATCAGTTGACTAAATTTCCCCTGAGGGAAGGGTGTCCTAGTTTCGATATTTAAGGAACGCAGGTTAAAATCCATATACTGATAATAGAAATATACAACTCTGGAAAATTTTCCCCCAAGAATAAATGCCCGGGGGTGTGTGCGGGGCATTGTGCAGGGATGCCTTCATTGCTTAAGCGTGCTGTTTTCAGAAATTATGCACTACTAGTGTATGAGGCATAGAGACATCCAGTTATATACCAGGTTTAAATGTTGATAAATCATAAAAAAGACATCATTTTACATGGGGGAAAATGTATTCAACATTTTTCCCTGAGTAAAGTATGCAGAAAACCTGCTTAAATGGGGCATATAATTTTTAATGACTCAGGCCTTTAGTCCTTGGAAATGAACCAAGTGTGATAAATAAGATGGAAACTGGTGAATACTGAGTGTCTAGTCATCACATCATCAGATTTGAAATCACCTGAGATTGTATATGAAAGGTAGTAGCTTGAAAGAATTAGTCTTTAGTCTAAATGACTTTGAGCAATGTGGAATAAATGGAAGAAAGTTGATTATAGTCAAATAATAAAAAAAAGCCTCTTCCTAAAAATTCAGAGATAGTGATGTGACAATAAAAAACAGTGTAAAGTTTTCATGTTATAAAAATAAATCAACTTCACATAGAAATCATTTTGGGGTCGGTTTTCTTTAACCCACATATTATTGACAAGAAAATGTGTCTTCACCTTGCACCTTTTCTTTTGCTAACTTTCGACCTTTGATTTTTCAAATACCTATGAGTTTACACACAGGTAGGGTGCTCTTATTTTATTCTTATTTCACTGGCTATTATTAGGAGGAAATCTTCCCTAGTTAGCCCAAAAGAAACAAGCCTTGTGCATCATTAAAAATAAATGAATGTAGTAATTATTTTACTTAATAAGATATAATAACTTAAAAATGTATTAATGCTGTCCCTGAAGATCATAAAGAAGAAAGAATGTGGAAAATTAAAGAATTAGGTAAATCAGATGAGCCTAAAATGAGCAGGTAATTAGTGAAGAAAAAAATTAAATATATTGTATACATAATTGATTTTAATATAGCACCATGCAAAAAAACTGTATCCAGGGAGCTCAATCTACTGTTGCTCTGTGGGCATCCAGTCTCTTAGGATTTCTTTTTTTTTTTTTTTTTTTGAGACGGAGTCTTGCTCTGTCACCCAGGCTGGAGTGCAGTGGTCCGATCTCGGCTCACTGCAAGCTCCGCCTCCCGGGTTCACGCCATTCTCCTGCCTCAGCGTCTCCGAGTAGCTGGGACTACAGGCGCCCGCCACCATGCCCGGCTAATTTTTTTGTATTTTTAGTAGAGACGGGGTTTCACCGTGGTCTCGATCTCCTGACGTCGTGATCCGCCCGCCTCGGCCTCCCAAAGTGCTGGGATTACAAGCATGAACCACCGCACCCGGCCAGGATTTCAAAATATTAAATAGCATAGGTAGATCAACAAGCAAACAGTACCTTAAAATACAGTAAAAAAGGAAAGTGGTGAATGATCACACTGATCTTACAAAATATTTTTGATAGATGATATAATTAGAATAGCAATTTTCAATTTTGGCTTTGAGACAGCGTTATTAGCTAATCACAGATTCATTTACAACTATAAACATGTAAAATTATTTAAAGTCAGGTATGATTTTAAGAATAAAACAAAAGATAAGGAATCAAAGCTTTAGAAAGATTCAGAATCACAGAGGTAAGGACAAAAGGCTTTATAGTAATTATCAAATATAAAACCATAAAGGTCAATAAAATGGACATTTAACAAATCAAAATTAGATCTATTGAGAAGAGAGAATTGAGAGATGCCAAAAACTACAGAAAAATTTTAATATTTATGAAAAATCTCAGAGTTCATAATATAGACGAAATACCAGTTCATCTTGAAAAAATAGAGTTGAAGATTGCGATGTATGTTGATTAAATAAATTTCACACAAATTATTATTTTCATTGTAAAAATATTCTCAAGCCTATTTCACTATTTTTTAACAGAGAAAATCAAGGGAAAGGTTAGTCTTTATTGCAGGTGCAAACCAATTATGTGCTTATATTCTGGGGAAAACATCGACTACATTTATAAAATACAAAGTTAGCCCACTTAAATTTTCTGATTTATAAAAAAAGATACACATAAAGTGCAGAAATATATATGCATGTATGCACATATACATCTATTCGTGTGTGTGTGCATGCTAGTATTATTTTCCTAGCATAAACCCAAATTCTGGATTTTTGAATGGTAATTAAAAAGAAATTTAAAAGTTCATAAATTCTGTATAATATTGTTTAACATTTAAAACTTTTTGTTTCATCCCAAGAATGGACTTCACAGATGTGGTCTCACTGTTTATAAAATGAGTATAAAAATCTTTACCTTATATGATTGTGTATGAACGAGGGAAAATATGTAAAACAATTAGCACAATACCAGGCATATAGTAAATTTTTTATAAAGGTGAATATTATTAAAATAAATTATTGCTTAAGCTCAGGAGTTTGAGGCTGCAGCGAGCTATAATTGCGCCACCCCACTCCAGCCTGGGTAGCAGGGGGGGACCCTGTCTCAAAAAAATATATATTATGAGAATTGGGGAACTGAATGCTTATACTACTAGAGATGCTTTTACTACTGACACAGAATGATAAACATACTACAGCCACTACAAAGGAAGAACTAAATATGAAACAAATTAGATTTTAAATTTGATAAATTGGCCTTATTTAAAATAAACTTTGGCTGGGCGCGGCAGCTCACGCCTGTAATCCCAGCACTTTGGGAGGCGTAGGCGAGCAGATTACTTGATCCCGGGAGTTTGAGACAAGTCTGGGCAATGTGGCAAAACCCCGCGTCTACTCAAAATACAAAAATTATCCGGGCATGGTGGTGCACGGCTGTACTCCTAGGTATTCAGAAGGCTGAGGTGGATGGATCGCTTGAGCCCGGGAGGTCCACGATGCAGTTAGTCATGATCACACCACTGCACTTCAGCCTGGGAGACAGAGGAGACCCTGTCTCAAAAGGAAAAAACAAACCAAAACCCCAAAACTTTACTGGTAGCAAAAATTTGTAATATTTATGGCTAATTTATTGAGTTAATTGGCAGATGTTTGTTTTGGCTATTCTATATAGTGCTTACAACTCTACTGAAAGGAATTAGCAAGTTTATTGCAAGCTTTCCAATTGTATGCATAACATATCTGTTCCGCAAAGTATATTAATGGGTTTCTCCAAAAGGCCAATTATGAAATATTCTAATATTTGTGGCAGATTAAATATGGATTCAGGGTTATTAGAAATGTACAGATTTATGTGCATCACAGGTAGATAAAGCCATGAGGAAGTTAAAGGTTTTATTGCCTAGAAATACATATTTTCTAGATCTATTCAGGAAATTAGCTGCATATGTGTGAAACTGTTATCATTTGCTTTACATTTTTCCATCTGGGCCAAAGGATAGTGTCCGTCCAATCTCTTGCTGAAACATAATGCACTGTAATTTGCTATTCTCTATATCTACTAGTCTAGTAATTCTATTAAAATAGATATTTGGTTGGGCCAGATATTCCTTCATTCATTTACTCACTCAATGATAATTTCTAAAGATATGCAGTGATGTATTATTAGTGAATGTATGCTGGAATTTAGTGACTGTCATTTTGTAAGTGCTCGCAAGGTGTCAGTTCTGTAAGCATTCCATAATTTTGCTGGTCTATAATTTTCAGAATTTAATGTTGAGCTTTTAAAATCTCCACTAACATTTTTTCTATTTTGTTCTTGACTGTCGAACAGAATATTTTATCCTGTGAGCAAGCAACTATGAAGACTAAGGATAAAATATATAGTCAGATTTTGTCATAATTGTAAGATATTCAACAAATAAAAATTAATTTTTCTTTTAAACAATAAAATCTAGTTTTTGGTGCTTTCTTTTCTAAGTTCTCCAAAATCTAGAGAATATTTTTAGAGGTGGACTTTCTGGATTTGAATCCCAGTTCAACTGTTATAAATTTTAGTTACTTCCTAGGTAATTGTGAATATAGTAATTGTGAATATACTTGTGTTGTAGGGTTGTTGCAAATAGATTAAGGTTTTCATAAAGCATTTGATACAAGATATGGAACATTGAGCAGTCCTCTAGCTGTTTGTTCAGCTTTTCTAAACTCTTCACCTCTAGCGGTGGTGCAGATTTTGGGCCAGAAGTAACTCTGGGCTATGAGATTGCAGTTGTTTTGGGGATGGGAGTGAAGTGAAAGTTTGGGGTAAGATAAAAATTGACAGAATTGTCGCTACTGAGCAGGCCAGGGAAATAGGAGAAAGAGCCATGCAAAGAAGATAGAAGGTTAGGTAGACAGAGTAAGATCTGAGAATGTTGGGGCCCACATATAAGAGAGGAAATGTTATTATTGAAATAGGAAGGGTAAGGTTGGTTAGTAGCTTTACTCAAGCTGAGAAAATCCAGATATATTGTTTGTAACTGAATGAGGACAGAGATGCCAGTGTGAATCTTTTAACAGCCAACAGTTTATTGTACACTAGTCTTGAGCAGCTTCAATCTGAATTCGTCTCCCCAGGACAGGAGGAAGTCAGGAGATCTCAGGGAGACAGAGCTTATGTCCTTTCTTATTCAGAACTGCCACAACCTCTATCCCTCACCAGTCAGGCCCCACATCACACCAGTGGCCCAGCTGGAATCCTAACATCAGCTAATTCCTTTATATTCTTGTTGTTCTTGACATTGTCAGAAAACGTAATCTCTCATGCTTTCCAATCCCAATAGTGTTTTCTCTGGGCCTCCTAACCCCCATTTCCTCTCTGTCCACAAATCTCCTTTTCAGTTGCAACCCCCATCCAATTTTAAACAACTTCCACATTTTCAATACTGAGGTTAGTCATTAAGTGAGCTGTAATGGGTATGTATTGTCTACTAACTGTTTTGGAAAGTCACTTTGACACTTATCCAATATTATAGGCATGCACTCATCCTTCCCATGACCCTTTTCCTTCCATATACTTTAGAATGTTCTTCCTTGATAGGAATGTAAGCTCTATGAGGGCATGTGTTTTTGTTTTATTCACTAATGTGGATCAAGTAACCATAGCAGCGCCTCTCATATAGTAGGTATTCAATAAATAAGCATTGAATAAATGAATTTAATGAGCATACACTCAGCAAATACATGGTTATATGACAATATGACAATGAACGAGTAAAATGATATTTTCCCTTATGGAGTTTACATTCTAATGTGTAAATGCCGGAAGCCTATGACAAACAGACAATAAGCATGTAAACAGATATAATTCCATACTTTCATTAATCTATGGGGAAAATAAATCACATTAAGGAAATAGAGAGTGACTGGTAGAAAGAATTTTGATTACTTTAGATAGACTGGTTAAGACAATTCTCCTTGGGGAGGCAAATCTGGGAAGAATACTGATGTGATGCAAAATGAAGATTTTGGACATAAAAAGACTTGGGAACAGGCAGGAGTAACAAACAGAGAATATAAAGTCTTGATATGGCAAAATGTTTTATGCATTTGAGAGAAAGAGTGGTTGGAGATAATGCTAGGGAGATGAGGAAAGGCCATGTTGTACAGGTCTTACAGGTTACCTATACCTGGGGTTCCCCAACCCCTGGACCTTGGACAGATACTGATACTGGTCTGTGGCCTGTTAGAAACTGGGTGGCACAGCAGGAGGTGAGCAGCGGGCTAGTGAGCATTACCTCCTGAGCTCTGCCTCCTGTCAGATCAGTGGTGGCATTAGATTCTCATAGGACAGGAACCCTATTGTGAACTGCTCATGCAAGGGATCTAGGTTGCACTCTCCTTATGATAATCTAACGCCCGATGATCTAAGGTGGAACTGTTTCATTCCCAAACTACCCCCACACTGTCCCTTCCCACGGAAAAATTGTCTTCCTTGAAACCAGTCCCTGGGGCCAAAAAGATTGGGCACCACTGATCTATAGGATTTTCATTTTATTTAAATGTGATGTGAAAGCATGGGAAAGTTTGGAAAAGTCTGATGATCTTATTTAGGATGATAAAATCATGAATTAAAAAGCTACTTGGTGAAGAGAGAAAGCAAAGAGACCAGCAAGGAGGCTATTGTAGCATCAAGTGACAAATGGTGGTGGATTGAGCAGGAGTGGTGGCAGTGGAGTGGAATCAGGTTCTGGATATTCTTTGAAGATGGATTTGATATGGTAAGGGAAGGAGAGGAATTAAGAATGGGTCCTAAATTCCTCAGCTGAGCTGGGGAAATCCATTTTACTATTAGTGTTTCCTCAGGAAGAGAATGAGCTAATGCATTTGGGGAAAATATTATCACTTCCTGAAAACTCAAAAGAAAATGATCACTTTTAAAAAATCTATCGTATCCTTTGTTTTCTCTTAACATTTTTTTAAAGTCTCCCAGTCTTTTATTTTGAAAATGTTAACTTCAACAAGAATTTGAAAAAAATAGGCCGGGCGTGGTGGCTCAAGCTTGTAATCCCAGCACTTTGGAAGGCTGAGGCAGGCGGATCACGAGGTCAGGAGATCGAGACCACGGTGAAACCCCGTCTCTACTAAAAAATACAAAAATTAGCCAGGCGTGGTGGGGGGCGCCTGTAGTCCCAGCTACTCAGAGAGGCTGAGGCAGGAGAATGGCGTGCACCCGGGAGGTGGAGCTTGCAGTGAGCCGAGATTGCGCCACTGCACTCCAGCCTGGGGGACAGAGCGAGACTCCGTCTCAAAAAAAAAAAAAAAAAAGAATTTGAAAAAAATAGTACAACCATATACCCTTTACCTATGTTCACTAATTATTAACATTTTGCCACATTTGCTTTCTCTGTCTTTTCACATATACACACAAACACACACAGTTTTTCTCTGAAATATTTGAAAGTATGTTGCAGACATCATGAAACTGCACTGCTAATATTTCGGTATATATTTACACGTATTTACTGAAAACAAGAAGATTTTCTTATAGAAATACAAGTCCAGAGAAATTTTACATAGCTACAATGCTTTTAATCTAATATATAGCCTATATCGAAATTTTCTCAGTTGTTCAAATACTGTTCTTATTCCTCTTATCTTGAGTCATTCAATGATCAAGTTATGTGTTTTTAATCACTATTAATCTGGCGAGAGGTTGGCAAAATTTCTGTGATGGCTCAGACAGTAAATATTTTGGGTTTTGTGGGCTACTCTACATATATTTTCTGTTGCAGCTACTCAGCTCTGCTATTGTGGCACAAAAGGAGCCATAGACAATATGTAAATGAATGAGTGTGGTTGTGGCCAATACACTTTTTTTTTTTGAGATGGAGTTTCACTGTTGTTGCCCAGGCTGGACTGCAATGGCACGGTCTTGGCTTACTGCAACCTTTGCCTCCCAGGTTCAAGTGATTCTCCTGCCTCAGCCTCCCAAGTAGCTGAGATTACAGTCACCTCCCACCATGCCTGGCTATTTTTTTTATTTTTTTATTTTTAGTAGAGATGAGGTTTCACCATGTTGGCCAGGCTGGTCTCAAACTCCTTACCTCAGGTGATCCACCCGCCTTGGCATCCCAAAGTGCTGGGATTACAAGTGTGAGCCACTGCACCTGGCCAACTTTTTTATGGCCTCTGAGATTTGAATTTCATATAAAATTCATGATTCACAAAATATTATTCTTCCTTTAATTTTTTCCAACAATTTTAAATATAAAAATCATTCTTAGTTTGTTGACTGTATAAAATCAGGCAGCAAACTGGATTTATCGTACGGCCTATAGTTTGCTAACCTCTGATCTAGAGCAGCACTCTTTTTTTTTTTTTTTTTTTGGTCTTTAATGATATTGGCATTTTTGAAAAGTCCAGGCCTATGGTCATGTTCTGACTTTTTTCTTCACTATTAAATACAGGTTCAGATTTTTGGCAAGAATACTACGTAAATGGTATTGTGTTTTTCTCAGTGCATCACATGTTAAGAGGTATAAATGATTTCAGTTTACCCTGTTATTTGTGAAACTCTCATCCTTTAATTCAGTTTTGTGAGTATAGAATATTTCTTATTGATCTAAACATATCCATACATGTTCTCATAAACATGAGTTTTATAGTGGAAACCCTAAGTTTTTTCAAAAATTAAGTTTTTTATTTTATTTCTATTTTTTTTAACTTTCATTTTAACTTCAGGGGTACATGTGCAGGTTTTTTACCTAGGTAAACTTGTGTCATGGGGTTTGTTGTACAGATTATTTCATCACGCAGGTATTAAGCCTAGTACCCATTAGTTATGTTTCCTGATCCTCTGCCTGCTTCCACTCTCCACCCTCTGATGGGCCCCAGTGTATGTTGTTTCCCTCTATATGTCCATGTTTTTTCATCATTTAGCTCCCACTTATAAGTGAGAACATGCAGTATTTGTTTTTCTGTTCCTGTGTTAGTTTGCTAAGGATAATGGCTCCCAGCTCCATCCATGTCCCTGCAAAGGACATGATCTCTTTCTTTTTTTATGACTGCATAGTATTCCACTATGGAGCTATAATGGGTATATTTTGTTCACTGACTGTTTTGGAAAGTCACCACAAATGTGTATGTATACTATATTTTCTTTATCCAGTCTGTCATTGATGGGCATTTAAGTTGGGTTCATGTCTTTGCTATTATGAATAGTGCTGCAATGAACATATGCATGCATCTGTCTTTATAACAGAACGATTTATGTTCCCTTATATCCAGTAATGAGATTGCTGGGTCAAATAGTATTTCTGTTTTTAGGTCTTTTAGGAATCACCACACTGTCTTCTACAATGGCTGAACTAATTTACATTCCCACCAACAGTGTATAAGTGTTCCTTTTCTCCACAATCTTGCCAGCATCTGTTATTTTTTGACTATTTAATGATAGTCACTGTGACTGGTGTGAGATGATATCACATAGTAGATTTGATTTGCATTTCTCTAATGATCAGTGATGCTGAGATTTTTTTCATGATTGTTGGCCCCATGTATGTCTTCTTTTGAGAAGTGTCTGTTCATATCCTTTACCCACTTTTAATTTTTACTTTAATTAATTAATTAATTAATTTATTGATTGAGATGGACTCTTGCTTTGCTGCCCAGGCTGGAGTGCAGTGGTGCGATCTCTGCTCACTGCAAACTCCACCTTCCAGGTTCAAGCGATTCTTGTGCCTCAGCCTCCCCAGTGGCTGGGATTACAGATGTGCACCACCCTGCCTGGCTAATTTTTGTATTTTTAGTAGAGACGGGGTTTTGCCTCTTGGCTAGGCTGGTCTCAAACTCCTGACCTCAAGTGATCTGCTCGCCTCAGCCTCCCAAAGTGCTGGACGTACAGGCATGAGCCACTGTGTCCAGCTCCTTCAACCACTTTTTAATGGGGTTGTTTTTTCTTGGAAATTGTTTAAGTTCCTTATAGATGCTGAACATTAGCCCTTTGTAGGATGCATAGGTTGCAAAAATTTTCTCCCATTCTATAGTTGGCTGTTTACTCTGTTGATTGTTTCTTTTGATGTGCAGAAGCTCTTTAATTAGATCCCATTTGTCAATTTTTGCTTTTGTTGCAATTGCTTTTGGTGTCTTTGTCATGAAATCTTTGCCCATGCCTATGTCCTGAATGATATTGTCTAGGTTGTCTTCTGGGTTTTTATAGTTTTGGGTTTTATAATTAAGCCTTTAATCCATTATGAGTAAATTTTTGTATAAGGTGTAAGGAAGGGGTCCAATTTTAAACTCTGGCATATGGCTAGCCAGTTATCCCAGCATTATTTATTGAATGGAAAATCTTTTCCCCATTCGATAAATTTATCCATTGCTGCTTGTTGTCAGATTTGTCAAAGATTATATAGTGGCAGGTATACAGTCTTATTTCTGGGTTCTCTATTCTGTTCCATTGGTCTATGTGTCTGTTTTTGTACTGGTACCATGCTGTTTTGACTACTGTAGTCCTGTAGTATAGTTTGAGTTAGGGTAATGTGATGCCTCTAGCTTTGTTCTTTTTGCTTAGGATTGAATTGGCTATTTGGGCTCTATTTTGCAAGCCCAAGAGTTCTTAACAGAAAAGCAATTATATGCAGAGATGATCAACCATTAGGAAATTATGCATTGTTGATGGGCACAAGGATTATAACAGGCAAAAATTTGCAAATGAACTAAGTAGAGTTTTACATTACTTTTATTTTATTTTATTACAAAGTTAAAAAAGTTACCTGCAGAAAACAAAATCAATTAAATTCCTCTGTTCATGGTATGCTACTATCTTTTCTCCTTGTTCACTTTATATCTTCTTGTTATTTTCAAGCCACCCCTGACCACTCAACTGCATTTGGATATATATATTTTTTCAGATTACATATATATGTATTACATATAAATGTATATATGTAATCTGAAAAATATGAAATATTGTTTTATATTTGTATGCTTTATATTTATATAAGTGATAGTGTATGATAATTTCACTTTTTCTGATTTTCTTATTCACTATGTTTTCTCGATTTATGCATATTTTTCTATGTGTCATTTTGCTCTGATCATAATATTCCATAGTACACATTTATTCTACCTTATTTCCCTAACAAAGTGCACCTAAATTGCTTCCAACTTCCTTTTATCACAAATAATGCTGTGATAAACATAATGACACACAACTCCTTTGGTATCTCTACATATATTTCTTGGGACATATACTGAGGAGAAGGATTGCTGTGTCTTAGGTGATGCACATTCCATACCACAGTTCACACTGCCAGACTAAAAGGGCTCTGTTGCTCTTCATGCCTGCCACAATGCACAAGATTCCTATTTCTCCATAATTTCACCAACATTTGGTGATATTTCTAGTTTTTGTCAAAGTGATGTGTATAAAGTTGTGCCTCATGTTTTAATTTGCATCCACATAAACATCAGTGTGGTTGATCATCTCTTTACATAATCGTTTTTCCATTGGATACTCATGGGTTTTGATCTTTTACTTGTTGGTATGTGTGCCTCATATCTTCTAAATATTAAATGGTTGCCAATTTTTTATGTGTTTATAAAATAAAATAGAAATTAAAGAGAGAGAGAGAATTCTTCTTCTTCTTTTTTTGGTCACTCAGGCTGGAGTGTAGTAGTGCCATCTGGGCTTACTGCAACCTCAGCCTCCCAGGTTTGAACGATTCTATGCCTCAGCTGCCTGCGTAGCTGGCATTACAGATGCATGCCACCACGTCTGACTAATTTTTGTATTTTTAGTAGAGACGGGGTTTCGCCATGTTGGCTAGGCTGGTCTCAAACTCCTGACCTCAGGTGATCTGCCGGCTACCAAAGTTTTGGGATTACAGGCATGAGCCACCATGCCCTGCCAAATATGGAAAATTCTAATAGTAACTGAATTCAGAATTCATTTGGAGTTTATATGGATTTTATCATGTTATTCTTTCCACTTGACTGTGTGTTTGAAAAAGCCTATATTAAAATTTTGGCTAAAGTCTTTTTGCTTTGCATCAACAGTTTTCAGAGGCTGTGGAGCTGAAACAGAAAATGTTCATATTCATTTAGCTATTGAAGAAATAATAATAATAATTATTATTATTTTGAGACAGAGTCTGGCTCTGTCGCCCAGGCCGGAGTGCAGTAGTGCAATCCCAGCTCACTGCAAGCTCCACCTCCTGGGTTCACGCCATTCTCCTGCCCCAGCCTCCCGAGTAGCTGGGACTACAGGCACCCACCACCAAGCCTGGCTAATTTCTTTTTGTATTTTTAGTAGAGACGGGGATTCACCGTGTTGGCCAGGATGGTCTCTATCTGCTGACCTCATGATCCACCTGCCTCGGGCTCCCAAAGTGCTGGGATTACAGGCCTGAGCCACTGTGCCTGGCCTCTGAATTATTGATTACTATTTGATATTGATAATTGGTGATACATTGGTAAATGAGACAAACTGCCTCCTCCTAAGGAGCTCATAGTCAAGTGAAGGGGGATGTCCATAAATAAGTAAACCAGTAAATGAAAAAACAACTTCAGATAGTCACACATTCCAGGAAATAAATAAAGCAAGGTGTATGATATTGATTGTGAAGACAGAATGAATAAAGAAGTTTTAGATTAATGATAGAGTGAGGTGGGTGATATGAGATCATGAACTTCAAAATCAGATGTGGATCTAAACCCTGGATTCTTCACTAGATTTGGACTTGGACAGACTTGGATTTAGATCCTAGTTCACTCTGTGGTAAGTAGATTTTATTTTTTTGAGACAGGATCTTAGTCTGTTGCCCAGGCTGGAGTGCAGTGGTGTGATCTCGTCTCATTGTACCCTTGACCTCCCAGGCTCAAGCAATCCTCCTCCCTCAGCTTCCCAAGTAGCTGTGACTACAGGCATGTGCCACTGTGCCTGGATGATTTTTGTATTTTTTTTGTAGAGATGGGATTTCACCATGTTGCCCAGGCTGGTCTTGAACTCCTGGGCTCAAGCAATCTGCCCACTTTAGTCTCCCAAAGTACTGGTATTACAGGCATAAGCCACTATGCCCAGCCACAGATAGATTCTTAAGAAGTATTCTTGCTCATGAGTAATTTATCAATTACTGAATAAAACAGTGGACCACCAGTAAGAGGGGATGCAACTGAGAGTGGAAAGAAAAGGCAGTGAGTATTGAACAAGATGCCAGAAAATAAATGAAAGGAGAAAGAGTAGAGTTGGTGAATCAGTAAGACAGGAAAGACAGGAGGAGGAAGGGGAGAAATGCAGAAGTTGAAGTTAAGTGAGGAGATTAGTAAATTTATCATGTAAAATGGAAGGATGAAGGAAGATTGTCTTAAACGAAGGTTGATTCAGAATTAGCACCATGGGTAGACAAACTGAGTAGACATCCTCTCTTTGGAGGCTGTTTGAGTTCATAAGACAATATTAACATTGGTTGTTTGCCCTACCTGGCTTTTCAAGAAAGCTGACTGACTTTTTCATAATGCCAGGCTATATGGTAGTGTAGAATCTCTGAAGTGTGCAGGGGCAGATTTGAATGAAGTTGGGCCAATCAGAGAACAATAGCCCATGGTTATTAACGAACTTGAGAAAATGACAAGTGCTATTACTGAGAAAAGTGTCTGGCAGCCTTTCCACTCTATACCTTGGTTTTACGATGTTTTCAAAGTTAGTTCTTGTAATTCACAACAGGTTGGAAATTGGCAGCTGTTTCTTAGACCAGATGTAATTTTCATTAAAAGATCTTTTGATTGCAAATGATTCTCCTTAAGAGTAGCAAAAGAAGAGTGGACTAGATTATACTGGTTTTATGTTATAGATATTTTTTAAATTAAAATGTCTTAACTTATAATGATATGAATTGGAAATTAGTGTCTTATAGCATCACAGAACTCAGGGGTATGGCAAGAAAGTCAAGAAGGGCTTAAATGAATCCAGAGTTAGTTCATATTGATATAGGCATTCATAGCAGAAATTAGAGAGCAAGTAGTTAAACTAAATTAGGTAATATTGTACTAATTAATGACTCCAATTTAATTTTGGGAACATACAGTATAATCAGTATGAATCTTTAAATATGGTATGTACCTACTTATAACCATGTGATTTATACTCTATGATATCTGCACAACTCTAAGTATACACATACTTAAGACTAATTTACCAAGCTGATTGAAGGTAGGGCAGTGTATTAGTCCATTCTCATACTGCTATGAAGAAATACCGAAGACTGAGTAATTTATAAAGAAAAAGAAGTTTAATGGACTCACAGTTCCACATGGCTGGGGAGGCCTCACAGTCAAGGCAGAAGGTGAAGGAAGAGCAAAGGCACGTCTTACGTGGCGGCAGGCAAGACAGCGTGTGCAGGGGAACTGCCTCTTATAAAACCATCAAATCTTATGATACTTATTCACTATCATGAGAACAGCATGGGAAAACCCACCTCCATGATTCAATTACCTACCACTGCATCCCTCCCACGACACATGGGATTATGGCAGCTACAATTCAAGATGAGATTTGGATGGGACATAGCCAAACCATATCAGGCAGTGTCTTATAGAGTAACAATTCCCTTGTTTGCTAATCACCCATTTAATAGTACGGTCCAGAATATAAAAATAAGTGAAAAAAGACTTTGGGCAGCCAAACTAGACACTGGAAAATTTGTGCAATGAAGCTTATATAGACTTTATGCTGGCCTAAAATATTTGTTTCCTCTAAGACTATATGATATTGGTGATACAATCTGGACTTACAGACACCTATGGGAAGATTTCTCCCCTTTGGACATTATGGTAAGGAAAATTATGGCTCGCAAAAGATGTCTATGTCTTAACTCCTGAAACTTCTGTATATGTTACCTTGAAAGACAAAAAGTACTTTGCAGTGATTAAGAATTTTGATATGGGAGACTATCCTGGATTATCTGGGTTGGCCCAATGTAACTACCTGTGTCTAATACCAGAAAACCTTCCCTGACTGTGATCAGAGGGAGATGTGACTATGAAAGAATGGACAGAGAGGTGGAATGTTGGTGGCTTTGAAAATGGAAAGAGGTGGGATCAGAAGCCAAGAAATAGATGGTCTGTAAAAGCTGGCAAAAGTAAGCAAACAGATTCTGCTCTAGAGCCTTCAGAAAAAAATGCAGTCTTGTAGATGCCTTGATTTAGGCCCAGCGAAACCCATGGTGCACTTCCTTAAATTTTTTTTTTTTTTTTTTTTTGAGATGGAGTCTCACTCTGTCGCCTAGGCTGGAGTGCAGTGGTGCAATCTCCACTCACTGCAACCTCTGCCTCCTGGGTTCAAGCGATTCCCCTGCCTCAGCTTCCTGACTAGCTGGGATTATAGTCATGCGCCACCACGTCCAGCTAATTTTTGTATTTTTAGTAGAGACGGGGTTTCACCGTGTTGGTTAGGCTGGTCTTGAACTCCTGACTTCATGATCCACCTGCCTCGGCCTCCCAAAGTGCTGGGATTACAGTCGTGAGCCACTGCACCCGGCTCCCATGGTGCATTTCTAACCTACAGAACTGTAAGATAAATTTTTGTTGTTTGATGTCATTAAATCTGCAGTTATTTGTTCTAGCTCAATAGGAGATGAATACACCTATTAATGCTTTTTGTCAGGCCAGAGATCACATTGAACTACATAATTTACAATCTTGTCGTGGCCCAAACTATGTAGTGGACAGGTTTGCCTTTTTATACATGCATATGTGGATGTAGTTGTCATTCTCTGGATGATACATTTCCATAAACAACAAAAAGAAAATAAAAATGAGAAGTAGTATGAACAAAAGATCACAATCTGGTTTTAATTGAGCAACTTGCTTGATTTAGGAATCCCAATCCAGTCTAGGTCTGTGTTTATTTTTGTTACTGGGCAAAGTGTCCTATCTGTAACCCAGAGAATTAATCAGTGGTAGAACCCAAGTTACACAATTGAAGTAGGAAAAGTAGCTTCTTAAAAATACAACTGAGACATGTTTATTACCAGAAATCAGGCTGCCTTGATACCAGGATAAGAACATTAAATTAGTTAAAGAAATGGATTGCATCAAATAAGTTTTCATGGAAATGGGAATTGAGGAGATAGTAGAATCTTGGAATTTTAAAAGACCTTAGAATTCTCTAACCTGGCCGTGAACAACTTTGGGGAAATTTTAAAACTTAAAGATGCCCTGATTTCATCTCAGCTTTATCAAATCATTCTTTTAGGTGATATCCTTGTTATTTATATCTTAAAAAGAGCTTTCCAGGTGATTCTGATGTGGAAGACAAGTATTTTGGACTATTAAGTCCGACTCTCTACTATTCATTTCCTTTATATCACTACATCAAATCATTCCACATGCATTTGAGCATATGGTAGGGAACAGTCAAAATTTATTATTCTGCCAATCTACAAGTTTAGTGATTTTTAAGTATAGAAAGAATTCAAAACTTAGAGCCAGGAGAAATAGAATATAATGCAGTGCAATGATTGATTGTTAATCTTCTTTTCAAACTCTTCCATTCCACCTCTCTGTCTATTCTTTCATAGTCACATCTCCCTCTGATCACAGTCAGGGAAGGTTTTCTGGTATTAGACACAGGTAGTTACATTGGGCCAACCCAGATAATCCAGGATAGTCTCCCATATCAAAATTCTTATCTTAATCACTGCAAAGTACCTTTTGTCTTTCAAGGTAACATATACAGAAGTTTCAGGAGTTAAGACATGGACATCTTTTGCGAGCCATAATTTTCCTTACTGTAATGTCCAAAGGGGAGAAATCTTCCCATAGGTGTCTGTAAGTCCAGATTGTATCACCAATATCATATAGTCTTAGAGGAAACAAGTATTTTAGGCCAGCATAAAGTCTATATAAGCTTCATTGCACTTCGAATAACAGGGGACACGTCACTTACATGGCAACTATTCCATTCTTAGACAACTACAAATTTCAAAATATTTCTTTACATTTAGCCAAAAATCTCTCCACATAACTCCTAACTGAAGACTTATAATCATATTTATTATAGTCACATGAAGCCAGGTGGGTAAATGAGATGCCATTAAGTGGCTCAGTGCCAGACACAGACATCTTATCTGGGAAATCTTGTCAAGTTCATCCAGTGCTACGTAAATATCTCTCCTGTGTGCTCTGATAGCGCTAATCAATCTTATTGCAATCACTTCTTTGCTTGTTTCTTCTATAATATTGTAAACGTCTTTAAGAGTGGAGACTATTCTTTCTGAATCTTTAGCAACTCGTATCAGGCCTGGCACATAATTGGTCCTCAGTAAATATTTGCTAAATTAATGAATGAATTGTTGGTGTAGTTGTCAAATCTTAGGTTTCCTCCTCTTCCTTTCTGTTATTATGCTTCTTTTCTTCTTCATGCCCTAGCAAGCATTTAAAATATTTAAATACTTTATAGAATTAGCAACTTAAGTTGTTTCAGCTGTTTTTCGTAATTAATTTTTAAAAATATTCTTCTCCACCTTTGCCCTCTACTTTGAATATCTTTTGATGATATATTTTCCTACTAGAGTGTGGTACCAAGAACTAAATCGTGATATGATAGGTGACTTATGAGTAGCACAGAATATAATAGGCCCATCTCTACCTAGTTCTGGTCACCACACTTCTGTCAAGGTAGCTCAGAGAGACGGTGTCTACTTATTCACCACATCGTGAGATCACCTCAAACTGAGCAGGCAGCCAATGAAAATCGTGAGCTTTCTTTACATTAACTTTCTGAAAGTCATTTTTTCTTATTCCACTTTGTGCCTTTTTTTAAAAGCTGCAGCTTCATGGAATTTAATCCTGGTATTTAAAACACTTACTGTTTAACTCTATTGAATTTCACTTTGATTTACTCTGTTGACATCTACTTTAATTTTATCCTGTGAAATATCTTACTGTGCCTTCCGTTCCAGCAAATCTTTGTATTTGTTGAACATACTATCTTATGTAAATGAAGTTTAATGATAAAACGTTGGGTAGGGCAGAGACAGGATCAGAAATTCTGTGGAATACAGTTATAAACTGTTATTTATAAAGACTGCAATCTATTAACTAATGAAGTAATTAATGAACCAATCATCAGTCGATTATTATTCTTTTGGTATAGTTGATAGAAAAAATATAAATCCACATACTGTAGTATTACCCAGCTCATGTGTCTCTTTCATTCACAAGAACATAATGAGACACTTCATCAGATGTCTCTTTAAAATGTAGTCTACTTTTGACATTCCTCTGAGGTAATATTAAAATATTAGATCAAGAGTGTGGTCTGCAGCAAAAAATAAATAAATTTGAAATGTGGAGGAAATTTACCAAAGCATCTAGGTTACTGGATGAGAATTGTGAGGATTTGAGCTGCATACTTTTAGTGCTGGGATTTTGGAGCTAATATAATTCAATCCCCACATGAAACAGATAATCAAAAAGTTTGGAAAAGTAGGGTGACTTGGTAAGATCCTGTACTTAGAGGCAAAATGGATTCAGGACATGTTTTGCTGAACATCTTATCCAGTGATGGTTCTACCACTTACCACACCATCA
Source organism: Symphalangus syndactylus (assembly GCF_028878055.3). Classification (NCBI taxonomy): domain Eukaryota; kingdom Metazoa; phylum Chordata; class Mammalia; order Primates; family Hylobatidae; genus Symphalangus; species Symphalangus syndactylus. The sequence continues at coordinate 45,220,314 of NC_072431.2, forward strand.
CTCTGTTGATCTTTATTTCTCAGCTAAGTGGCCGACTCACCTTCTTTATCTTCTTTGATGGACATTTCACTGTACGGAATCTGAAGCTGTGGAAAGCAAGTGAATTCTTTCTTTGAAAGGCCATAACTTTACCCTCAGCAGTGTTTAACTGTGGCAAATATGAACTGCTTGAAAAAAGTCTCCCTTATTTTTTCAGCCTATTTTATACTGAGGTTTTCTAGAGATCAAGAGGTAAGGCCAGATGCCTTATTTTCTAAAATTATCTTTTAAGCTCCTTGCCTGTTTAAAATATAGAAAAATGTGTTCATGAAAGTAAACAACTTCCATACCCCAGCTTTTCTTTGGTATGGAATAATTATCTGTATTTAAAACTATTAAAAGTTCTGGGTAAATTTTAAATTCCAGATGGTTACAGAAGAGGGCTACTTTCTTTGAAGTTTTCTGTGCAATCCAACTGGCTAAGGACTGATTAACCATCACATTATCAATTCAATAAACTGTGTAATAACAGGAATAAGTGAATGCTACTGTTTTCTCTGTCTTACAGGTTAAGGAAGGTGATATAGTTATTGAGTACATCTGGCTCTAGAATATGTACATTTAGCCACACTCGCTAATGTCTCTCAAAATACCCCAGTGTTCTTAGTTTAAAGAATTGAATAGTCTTGATAATGGATTTGTACCCACTTGCAGTGGGAGAAGGAAAGGGAGTGCTGGAGATGTAGTGGTGGAATGTGCATTAAGACACAAGTGTTATTAAGTTACCAGTGTTTATCCTTGGGCCTTTTAAGTTTTATTCACCGTTTCAAACTCCTGTGTCCATATTGGATATGGGTTTCCTAACCTGCGTCACAGCCTCTACATTTTTTTAGCTTCTTTTTTTTTTTATTGTACTTTTAAGTTTTAGGGTAAATGTGCACAATGAGCAGGTTTGTTACATATGTATCCATGTGCCATGTTGGTGTGTTTCACCCATTAACTCGTCATTTAGCATTAGGTGTATCTCCTAATGCTATCCCTCCCCTCTGCCCCCACCCCACAACAGTCCCTGGAGTGTGATGTTCCCCTTCCTGTGTCCATGTGTTCTCATTGTTCAATTCCCACCTATGAGTGAGAACATGTGGTGTTTGGTTTTTTGTCCTTGTGATAGTTTACTGAGAATGATGATTTCCAGTTTCATCCATGTCCCTACAAAGGACATGAACTCATCATTTTTTATGGCTGCATAGTATTCCATGGTGTATATGTGCTACATTTTCTTAATCCAGTCTATCATTGTTGGACATTTGGGTTGGTTCTAAGTCTTTGCTATTGTGAATAGTGCTGCAATAAACATACGTGTGCATGTGTCTTTATAGCAGCATGATTTATAGTCCTTTGGATATATACCCAGTAATGGGATGGCTGGGTCAAATGGTATTTCTAGTTCTAGATCCCTGAGGAATCGCCACACTGACTTCCACAATGGTTGAACTAGTTTACAGTCCCACCAACAGTGTAAAAGTGTTCCTATTTCTCCACATCCTCTCCAGCACCTGTTGTTTCCTGACTTTTTAATGATGGCCATTCTAACTGGTGTGAGATGGTATCTCATTGTGGTTTTGATTTGCATTTCTCTGATGGCCAGTGATGATGAGCATTTTTTCATGTGTTTTTTGGCTGCATAAATGTCTTCTTTTGAGAAGTGTCTGTTCATGTCCTTTGCCCACTTTTTGATGGGGTTGTTTGTTTTTTTCTTGTAAATTTGTTTGAGTTCATTGTAGATTCTGGATATTAGCCCTTTGTCAGATGAGTAGGTTGCAAAAATTTTCTTCCATTCTGTAGGTTGCCTGTTCACTCTGATGGTAGTTTCTTTTGCTGTGCAGAAGCTCTTTAGTTTAATTAGATCCCATTTGTCAATTTTGGCTTTGGTTGCCATTGCTTTTGGTGTTTTAGACATGAAGTCCTTGCCCACGCCTATGTCCTGAATGGTAATGCATAGGTTTTCTTCTAGGGTTTTTATGGTTTTATGTCTAACATATAAGTCTTTAATCCATCTTGAATTAATTTTTGTATAAGGTGTAAGGAAGAGATCCTGTTTCAGCTTTCTACATATGGCTAGTTAGTTTTCCCAGCACCATTTATTAAATAGGGAATCCTTTCCCCATTTCTTGTTTTTGTCAGATTTGTCAAAGATCAGATAGTTGTAGATATGCGACGTTATTTCTGAGGGCTCTGTTCTGTTCCATTGATCTATATCTCTGTTTTGGTACCAGTACCATGCTGTTTTGGTTACTGTAGCCTTGTAGTATAGTTTGAAGTCAGGTAGTCTGATGCCTCCAGCTTTGTTCTTTTGGGTTAGGATTGACTTGGCGATGAGGGCTCTTTTTTGGTTCCGTATGAACTTTAAAGTTGTTTTTTCCAATTCTGTGAAGAAAGTCATTGGTAGCTTGATGGGGATGGCATTGAATCTATAAATTACCTTGGGCAGTATGGCCATTTTCACGATATTGATTCTTCCAACCCATGAGCATGGAATGTTCTTCCATTTGTTTGTATCGTCTTTTATTTCATTGAGCAGTGGTTTGTAGTTCTCCTTGAAGAGGTCCTTCACATCCCTTGTAAGTTGGATTCCTAGGTAATTTATTCATTCTTTTAGCTTCTTAACTATAATTCCTTTTTTAAATCTTGAGACCTTTTCTCACTTTTACCGTCTTCTTTGCTCCTATCATAGAATGTACCTGTAATATTAGTCCTATAATGATAGATGTTGGCCAACCATTTTACTAACCTTGATAATATATCATCAGGATTATATGACAATAGAATTTTCATTGAATTATTCTGCTCTCATTTCTCTTTAGTTTACGTTCCCAGTTTTGGTTGATATTTCCTCTTGTAATCCACTAATTATTTTTCCAAAGATGAATTTACCATAAGCTAAGCAGATAAAAATTTGCCTACTGATTCAGAGGAGAGTTAATGAACTATCATTGATACCTACTAAATATCCATCTTTTGAGACTATGTATTACAGTAATTATAATCTATATATCTTTTTCTTTATGTTTAAATGTTTTATTATAAACGTTTAAACATATGCAAAAATAGAGACTAATTTAATGAACGTTATTAACCCATCATCTGGTTTTAACAATTATTAACGTTTTATTAATCTTGTCTCTTAAAGAGATGGTGGACTTTTGGAATTAAAAAAATAGTGGTTAATCACATGACATATAAATTATTTTTCTATCATTTCTACAATGTCACCCTATTATTTTGTACATGATAATATTTTTTGAAGGTATTTATTGAAGATTCAGCTGGACTTTGATTTTTCTTAAAAAACTAGACTGTCATTTAAATGACATTTCCAATATATTATGATTTCTATAAAATTGGATCAAACTGTTTTTAATGCGTTTTCTAAGACTATAAACTTATGATAACCTTGGAAATTAAAGTTTTTAACTTCTGGTATAAAGCAAAGAGTACTTATCTTTGTCTACTCTTTGTGGTCATCTCATGTTCATTTAGCTGTAAATCCCTAGGTGGTGTCTTTATAGATTTGTCTTATGAATTATCAATTATTTTATTGCAGAATAAAAGAATGTAGTTAAGTAATGAATTATGGAGAATATTATTTAAACTTTCACCAAAAGATGCAATTAAGAAAGAAAATGTGGCCGGGTGAGGTGGCTTATGCCTGTAATCCCAGTACTTTGGGAAGTTGAGGCTGGTGGATCACCTGAGGTCAGGAGTTCAAGACCAGTTGGCCAACATGGTGAAACCCCGTCTCTACGAAAAATACAAAAAAGTAGCTGGGCACGGTGGTGAGTGCCTGTAATCCGAGCTACTCAGGAGGCTGAGGCAAGATAATTGCTTGAACCTGGGAGGTGGAGGTTGCAGTGAGCCGAGATCGTGCCATTGCACTCCAGCCTGGACAACATGAAACTTCATTTCAAAAAAAAAAAAGGAAGGAAGGAAGGGAGGAAGGAAGGAAGGAAGGGAGGAAGGAAGGAAGGAAGGAAGGAAGGAAGGAAGGAAGGAAGGAAGGAAGGAAATTCAATCCAAAGATTCATAAAACAATAAATGGAAGGTTCTAGTGTAGAGTGAGAAACAGAAGCAATTTAGAATTAAGCCATATGCTATTGATTAATAAGAGAGTATATGTGTCCTAGCTCATATGTTGTACAACATTATATTGTTCTAAGGATCAATATAATAAGAAAAAATGTGATGTTTTGGTATGCTTTAAGGTTTCTTTTCAGCAGTCATGCAAGAATGGGATGACAATTTTGTAATTATGGCTTGCCTTGAGTAAGCAGCTTATTGCATTATGGTATGACACAAGTACCTGCTTGTCTCAAAATATCCCCTATTGACTTGACCTAATATTTGAGAATCTCACAATTAATAAACATATGGGGTTATGACATTAAATGCTTAAGTATTATAATTGCATTATATGTGAAACCTACTCCATGTAATCATAATCACCATTATCACACTGGCACCAATTAAGTGATCACATTGGTTACCCACCCAGCTAAAAGGCGCAGGAACAAGCAAGTGAGCTTTATGCAAGGAAGAGAGAACAGAGACAGTGTGGAAGATAAGTTAAAGAAGCTTTGAAAAACACAAAGAGCTGGTTGCTTGAGGGCAAGAAGTATCAAATCAAAGATTGGGGAAGGTGTCCTTAAAGGAGATAATAAATGATCAACTATTAGCTCTACCTTTAGATAGCCCTTGTCCAGATTATTGCAGTTTTAGATATGATACAGTGAAAAGTATTCCTTAGTAATAAAGACTTACTTTATTTTTTATATATAATCTAGTTTTTCTTCTATAAGTTAGGATATCAATAATTATGGTTTTAAGATTTGGGAATGTTCTGAGGAAATCCATGGGTAGCTGTACAGATTGAGATTTACTTTTATAAATCCAAATAAATCCACAAGGTAGAGAAAAACATAATTTATGTGCTAGTCAGTAGAATTGGGACTTCAGTATTATTTGGAAAATCACTCAGGTTCATGGTGCAATGAAGGAGGCATCACTAAGCTTTGGCAAAGAAAATATCCTTGGTTAAAATCTCTTCTTTAGAAACCCAAATAATCACATTATATTCCTCAGATAGTATGGATTATAATTATACAAAGACCAAAAATGTAATACATAAGAACCTGATAATTAAAAATTCAGATGTGTTTATATTTTCTATTATTGGTAGATTTTTTTTAAAAAAGATTCCTTTTGGCCTGTATTAAATTTGAATTAAATTTGAAAATCACAAAGTTCGTAAAAAAATTTTTTTTTTTTGAGATTTAGTCTCGCTCTGTTGCCCAGGCTGGAGTGCAGTGGTGCAATCTCAGCTTACTGTAACTCCACCTCCTGGGTTCAAGCGATTCTCCTGCCTCAGCCTCCTGAGTAGCTGGGATTACAGGTGCATGCCACCACGACTGGCTAATTTTTGTATTTTTAGTAGAAATGGGGTTTCACCATGTTGGCCAGGCTGGTTTCAAACTTCTGACCTCAGGTGATCTGCCTGCCTCAGCTTCCCAGAGTGCTAGGATTACAGTCATGAGCCACTGCACCTGGTGCATACAAAGTTTTTTTAGCTTTCATTTGCATTCCACATTAGCAGTCTTGTAAGGCATTATGTCATATTTTAAAAATATTTAAATTAATTTGCTAACAATTTCTTCCTATTTTGTGTATTACACATACCATAAAATTTATGTAAAACTTAGGCATAAAAATAAAGATTTTAAGCTTTTCTTAATAAAGGAGCTCAGAAAATATTAAATATAATTTGATTTATTTTAAGAAGATTTAAAATAGTCTATTTAATAAACTCTTTTGAGTACACTCTCCATGCCAAGCCCTATACTAACTGCTAAGGGAGTAGAGGGATAAGTAAACTTGATATTTGCATTAATAATCTGGTATTTTCTGCAATGTAGTTTTTGTGAGAATGATCATCTTTAGGTTAGGCTAATGGTGAAATGAGTCAAGTTACGGAAGTCTCAAATTGGGTAGACTTGCTTTCAGAGGTATTGGGTAAATGTTTAGGTACTAGAAAGGAGATCGGGGATCATAGGAAAGTACAAGTCTCTTAGAACACTCAGTTTTCAGAATCAGAGTAGGGCTATGGTTGGAACTAATTTTATTCTGATCTAGAGAATTACTGAGGGTATTTTTACATTGTACCTAGCTAGATCCAGGTTTAGTTACATAGCCTGGAATAGTCCAGTGTGTGATGATAAGTGTAAGTATTAGAAAGTGCTATGTCTGTACAAGGATAAGGAGGAAGAGAGGCCAGGCATGGTGGCTCACACCCGTAATCCCAGCACTTTGGGAGGCTAAGTCGGGTGAATTGTTTAACGCCAGGAGTTTGAGACCAGTCTGGCTAACATGGTGAAACACTGTTCAAACTACAAAAAATTAGCCAGGTGTGGTGGCATGCACCAGTAATCCCAGCTATGTGGAAGGCTGAGGCACGAGAATCGCTTGAACCCAGGAGGTGGAGGTTGCAGTGAGCTGAGATCATGCCACTGGACTTCAGCCTGGGCGACGAGCAAGACTCTGTCTCGAAAGAAAAGAAATGGAGAAAGAGAGATAGAAATGTAGATAGATAAGAACTCACATAACTCAATAGCAAAATAATAATAATAATAAAAATAATAATCTGATTAAAAAATGAGTGAAAGACCAGAATAGGTATTTTTCAACAGAAGACATACAAATGAACAACAGGTATATTCAATGCTCAACATCACACACGTTCAGGGGAATGCAAATCAAAATCACAATGAGATATCATCTCACCTCAGCTAGAATAGCTATTATTAAATATCAAAAAGACAAAAAATAATATGCTGACAAGGATGTGGAGAAAGAAGAATGTTTGTACAATATTGGTATGAATGTAAAGTAGTGCAGCCATGATGGAAAACAATATGAGAGTTCCTAAAAAAACCAAAAGAACTACAATATGATCTAATAATTCTACTACTGGATATATATCCAAAAGAAAACAAATTGGTGTAAGTAACAAACACATGTTTATTGCAGCACTATGCACAACAGCCAAGATATGGAATCAACCTAAGTGTCTCTTAATGGATGAAAGGATGAAGAAAATGTGGTATATAAACACAATGCAATATTAAAAAAGAATGAAATACTGTCATTTGCAGTGACATAGATGGAACTAGAGGTCATTATGTCAAGTAAATAAGCCAGGCACAGAAAGACAAATTTTTCTCACTCATATTTGGGAGCTAAAAAAGTGGATCTTATGGGAGGTGGAGAGTAGAATGGTGGTTACCAGGAGCTGGGAAGGCAAGGGAGGAGGAGGGACAAAAAATTGTTTAAAAGGTACAAAAATACAGTTAAATAGAAGGAATAAGTTCTAGTATTTGACAGTACAGTAGGAAAATTATAGCTAACAATAATTTATTGTATATATCAAAATAGGTAGAAGAATTGTAATATTCCCTACACAAAGAAAAGATTAATGTTTGAGTTGATGAATAAGTCAATTACCTTGATTTGATCATTATACATTGTATAAAGATATCAAAATATCACATATACACCAAAAATATGAACTATTAAACATCAATAGAAGAAGCAAATAATAAAACAAAAATAAATAAATAAATTCAAGCTAAATCTAAATTTTTTTAAAAAAGAAATGTGGTTGGATTGTGAAAGATGGGAAATAACAAATTTTAAAAAATTGTCCTAGGCAGAGTAATGCTCCTTATAGAGGTCCACAACCTAATCCCAGGAATCTGTGAATATGTTACCTTACATTTAGGTTGCAGATAAGATAACAAATCAGTTGACCTTGAGATAGGAAGATTATCCCAGATTATCCTGGTGGGTCCAACATAATCACTAGAGTCCTTATGTGGATTAAATGGAGAAGGAAAACAGTGAGATAACTGGAGGAATGGCAGTGTGCTGGCTTTCAAGACGGTAAAAGTTCATCAGCCAAGTAATACGGGTGGCCTCTAGGAGCTGGAAAAGGGAAGAAACAGATTCCTCCCAAGAGCCTGAATATGGAGAACAAAGCCCTGCCATCACCTTGGTTTTAACCCACTGATTTAGTGATTCTCTAAAATACCTAGTATCATTCAATAATTCCTTTTCTGCTCAAGTTAGTTAAAGAGGATTCTGTTGCTTTCAGCTAAGAACCCTGATCAAGAGAGGGGTCAAATGAGAAAACAATACAGAATTAACTTTTAAAAAGTGAGTAAAATTATTTTCAATAGAATTAAAGGATCAATTTCAGACTTCTGACCTCCAGCACTAGAAGATAATACATTTGGGTCAAGTCACTAAGTTAGTGGTCGTTTGTTATAGCAGCAATAGCATACCCACACAATGGAAGTCAAATTCTGTGAGCTTCATTATTCTCAAATCCAAAAAGAGTCTTAATACTCACTTCCTAAACAAGAATATCAAAATCTGGTTGCAAAACTTATATGATGTAATGTATTTGAAGTATTTAGCACATGGCTAAACAACTATGAAATGTTTAGTCAGTATCATTATGGTATGCAGCTCTTCATGTTGGAAAGAGGTTCAGAATCACTTCCTTTAACATCTTTCTATTATATCTTATTCTCAGAAAGAGTTTTTAACCTATGCAGTGATGCTATGTACTGGTGTACTGAAAATCAGCCCACAGTTTACAAATCATTTTAGATAGCATTTAACAGAGTTCTGCATCAGAAGCAAATGTCTAAGGTGCAGAGTTGTGAAATAGAACAGAAGTTGACAGCTTAGACTGAAAACTGGCTAAGGGCAGAAGTTAAGGGTAGAAGTAAATGGAAACATTTCAAGCAGGACAAAGAATACCTTGGAGTATATGTGCCACATTTTCTTATGAGTTCATGTCCTTTGTAGGGACATGGATGAAACTGGAAAACATCATTCTCAGTAAACTATCACAAGGACAAAAAACCAAACACCACATGTTCTCACTCATAGGTGGGAACTGAACAATGAGAACTCATGGACACAGGAAGGGGAACATCACACTCCGGGGACTGTTGTGGGGTGGGGGGAGGGGGGAGGGACAGCATTAGGAGATATACCTAATGCTAAATGACCAGTTAATGGGTGCAGCAAAACAACATGGCACATGGATACATATGTAACAAACCTGCACATTGTGCACATGTACCCTAAAACCTAAAGTATAATAATAAAAAAAAATGAAAAAAAAGAATACCTTGGAGAAGAAGATTAAAAAAAATCACTAAAACACATAGTGTTTGTTTGATGTCTGGTGCTGTTTATTTGATGCCCAAGATGATCCTATGAAGTAGGTATTTTATTATCTCCATTTTGTACAAAAGTTAAATGAGACAATTAATGTAACCAAGTCACACAACTAGTAAGAGGCAAAGCTGAAATTCTAGTCTGGACAGCCTGACTTCAGAATTTATGCTCTTTATCTTTAAGCTCAAGTGATATTGCAATATCTGAAACATATTTTCCAATTTTATGCCCTAAAGGGCTCTTAATCTAAATACAATATTATTAACTTAAAACCAGCAGAAAAATGCAGAAAAAAATTGGATATTTAGCTCAAAATAACTTGTGGGCATTTGTTCTCTATGTGATTGCCAACCTTTGTATATTTGGGAGAAATTCCAGTGTTTTGAGTTGTGCCCTGTGATGTGAAACTCAGAACCCAAATTCTTAGGCTCTGTCATTGCTGGAGAGTAAGCACATGATGTGCACAAGGCTTTAATTTGGAGAAAATGAACATTTCACGGAGCTTCTGTTTGGTTGGTATCTGGCACTGACTCCCAGATCAATTTCATGATGCAGGCATGGCATCAGTGCAGGAAGCAGTAATGATGGCTGTAAAGTAAATCTGGGCCTGGTACTTGGTGGTAGTAACAGAAGTTGTGTTGGTACAGTTTCTTACAGTTGTCTGGCATGATTTGGGCCTTTATTATTCTTGGAAGTTTAGTCTCAAGTCTGTTTCCCCAGCTCTGTCAACAATTCTATAAAATACCCAGTATCATTCAATAAATTCCTTTTCTGCTTAAGTTAGTTAAAGATGATTCTGTTGCTTTCAGCTAAGAACCCTGACCAAGAGAGGGGTCAAATGAGTAAACAATACAGAATTAACTTTTAAAAAGTGAGTAAAATAATTTTCGATAGAATTAAAGGATCAATATACATAATTAAACAATAAAAAAGAAATAAAAGTTAATATATTTATCCAATCTCTCATTGTAAAATAGTTTTGGGTTAAAATAATTATATGAATTAGAGAAAAGAGTGATAGGTTATACTATATTTAAATATATTATGTCTCAAAATTAAAAGATTATAAATAGCCAATGGAATTCTCATAGCAATAAGATACATGGAGATTTGCTGTCTTTACCACATATATAGATAATAAATGCATTAAGATCATAAATATAAATGGACAGAGACCATAAACATATGGAAATAATAAAACATGAAAAACATTTAACCTTATCAGTAAACAAATGAAAATTAGAAAAACTGTAGGTTTTTTTTTAAATCTATGATTAGCAAACATTAAAAAAATGATTATAATGTTGGTGAAGGCAAAGCGAAATGCTGGTAAATTTTTATAATTTCTATAAAATGATAATAATGTTTTTAGAAAATTATGTGGTATCATGCATAAATACTTTAAAATATTTATGATTTTTGAGCTAATAATCCCATTTTTAGGGATCTAGGCTAAGATACAATCACAAATATGGAAAAGATTCATCCATAGAGAAGTATACCTAGGTTTAGTATAAATTAGAATTGACCTAAATGTTAAAAATAAAGGGTGAGTTAAGTGTCCTCTGGTATATTTAATAGATGAAATAGTAGTTGTCATTAAATTTGTCATTATGAATAATTTATAGTTTGTAAAATTTTTAATAATATAATAAAACTTAAAAAGTCACAAAATTTTACAGTATGATTATATACATGTATTTAAAATACCCCCAAATTCACATAGAAGCATCTGGCTAACTGAGCACATACCATATCTCTTTTCGAGTCCTAGATTTCATTAAAACAATAGAGGACATAAGAGTAATACATTCACATTACAACACAGAAAAGGGAGACATCAAATGCTCAGAAGATGCCAGGTCCAGAGATTTTTTTGGTTCAAATATATCAAACCTTCAAGAAATAGATATTGTCCATAGTATTTGAATTGTTCTAGTCACAGAAAAAAAGAGGTGTTACTGAATCATTTTAAGAAGTCAGTATAACTAGAAGAACAAAATCGGAAAAGGACTGTGCAAAGAAATAATTTATAGAGTGTTATGGGTTGAATTCTGTCCTTCCAAATTCATATGTTGAAGCCCTGACTCCCAGTGACTCAGAATGAGGCTGCCGGAAGGTAAAACCTTTAAAGAGGCAATTAAGCTAGAATGAGGCCAATTAGGATGGCCCCTAATTTGATCTGACTGGTGCTATGGGAAAAGGAAATTTGGAAACAGAGAGAGAGAGACTGGGGGATATACACAGAGGAAAGACTATGCAAGGACACAGTGAGAAGACAGCTATTTGGAAGCCAAATGGTGAGGCCTGGGAAGAAACCAAACCTGCTGACACCTCTGTCTTGGATTTTCAACCTCCAGAACTTTGAGAAAATAAATGTCTCTAGTGTAGGCTGCCTATGTATTAGTTTTCTAGAGTGGCCATAACAAAATACTACAGTATTTTGAAATCAGTAAGTGTGAGTTCTCTAACTTTGTTCTTTTTCAAAATTGTTTTGGCTAGTCTGGGATTTTTTAGTTTCCATGTGAATTTTAGGACAATTTTGAGAAAAGTCTAGCTGTGATTTTGATAAGGATTCTATTGAATCTGTAGATAAATTTGAAGAAAATTGCCATTGTTCATTGCCAGTGTATAAATGTAGTATCCCACTACAGTATTTTGTTATGGCTGCTCCAGGAAACTAATACATAGATTTATTTCATTTTCAAAATTAGATGCAAAATTTCTAGATAGAATATTTTCAAACTTAATTTGGGTCTGTGTTTAGAGAATAATTTGTCATAAATATTAGGGAATTTTTTTAGTAACACCAGGATAATTCAACAATAGGAATTCCATTAATGCAATACTCTAAAAAACAACAGCTTTGTTGAATAGTTTTTTAATAATAACAGATTTATTGAGATGTAAAAAAACCATAAAATCCAATTGTGTAACCATCATCACAATTAACTGTAGAACATTTCTGTTACTCCATACCTATTAGCAGCTTCTCTTCTTTTTGCTAGCCACCCAGCCTCTAGCCACCACTACTCTATTTTCTATTTATATGGATTTTCCTATTCTGGATATTTCATGTGAATAGAATCACAAAATGTTTTTGTGACAGGCTTCTTTCATTTAGCAGAATATTTCAAGGTTCATCCATATTGTAGGATGTGCCAATTTTTCATTCCTTTTTATTACCAAATAATATTCCACTGTATGGATACCACCTTTTGTTTATCCATTCATCAGTTGGTGGAAATTTGGGTTGCTCATACTTTTTGGCAACTGTGAATAATACTGCTGTAAACACTTAGGCACAAGTTTATGTGTGAACATGTGTTTTCTGTTGGATAGATACCTAGGAGTAGAATTGCTGGATCGTATGGTAACTTTACATTTAACTGAGGAACTGCCATACTGTTTTCCAAAGTGGCTAAATCATTTTACATTCCCCTCAGCAATACACAAAGGTTCCATTTTCTCCACATACTTGCAAACACTTGTTATTGTTTGTCTTGTTGATTACAGCCATTCTAGTGAGTGTGAAGTGATATATTCTTTATTTTTATTATATTAAAAAATTATTTTATTTTATTTTTGTGTTGGAGTCTTGCTCTGTCACCTGGGCTGGAGTGCAGTGGCATGATCTTGGCTCACCGCAACCTCTGCCTCCCAGGTTCAGGCAATTCTCCCGCCTCAGCCTCCTGAGTAGCTGGGACTACAGGCATATGCTACCACACCTAGCTGATTTTTGTATTTTTAGTAGAGACAGGGTTTCACCATGTTGGCCAGGCTGGTCTTGAACTATTGACCTCAGGTGATCCGCCCACCTCAGCCTTCCAAAGTGCCAGGATTACAGGCATAAGCCACTGCGCCTGGCTGAAGTGATATATTCTCATGGTTTTAATTTTCATTTCCTTAAAGACTCTGGTATTAAGTATCTTTTCATGTGCTTCTTGGCCACTTGTGTATCCTTTTTTTGGGAGAAACGTCTATTCAAATTGTTTGCCTATTTTTAATTGAACTATTTGTCTTTATATTGTTGAGTTCTAACAGTAATTTATATTGGGTTGGTGCAAAAGTTATTGTGGTTTTAGCCATTTTTTTTTTCCAGTGGCAAAAACCACAATTACTTTTGCACCAATCTAATATTATAGAATTAAGTTCCTTATAAGATATATTATTTAACAATATATTCTGCCATTGTGGGTTGTCTTTTACTTTTTAAAAAATTATTATTTCAATAGGTTTTAGGTAACAGGTGGTGTTTGGTTATATGAGTAAGTTTTTTAGTGGTGATTTGTGAGATTTTGGTGCATTCATCACCTGAGCAGTGTACACTGTACCCAATGTCTAGATTTTTATCTCTCACACCGCTCCTACCCTTCCCCCAGAGTCCATTATATAAATCTTACGTCTTTTCATCCTCATAGCTTAGCTCTCACTTGTAAGTGATGTTCGTTTTTCCGTTCCTGAGTTACTTTCCTTAGAATAATGGTCTTCAACTCCATCCAGGTTGCTGCAAATGCCATTATTTTGTTCCTTTTTGTGGCTGAGAAGTATTCCATGGTATATATATACCACATTTTCTTTATCCACTCATTGGTGGAGGCGGATTTAGGCTGGTTCCATATTTTTGCAATTGCCAATTATGCTGCTATAAACATGCATGTGCAAGTGTCTTTTTTGCATATGGACTTCATTTCCTCTGGGTGGAATTGCTGGATCAAATGGTGTTCTACTATTAATTCTTTAAGGAGCCTTCATACTGTTTTCCATAGTGGTTGTACTAGTGTACAACTAGTGTCCCACCAGCATGTAAAAGTGTTCCCTTTTCACCACATCCACACCAACATCTATTTTTTTTTAATTTTAAAATTATGACCATTTCTGCAGGAGTAAGGTAGTATCCCATTGTGGTTTTCATTTGTATTTCCCTGATCATTAGTGATGGTGAACATTTTTTCATATGTTTATTGGCCATTTGTACACCTTCTTTTGAGAATTTTCTGTTCATGTCCTTAGCCCACTTTTTGATAGGACTTTTTATTCTTGCTGAGTTGTTTGAATTTCTTGTAGATTCTGGATATTAGTTCTTTAATGCATAGTTTGCAAATATTTTCTCCCACTCTGTGGGTTGTCTGTTTATTCTGTTGATTATTTCTTTTGCTGTGCAGAAACTTTTTAGTTTAATTAAGTCCCATCTGTTCATCTTTATTTTGTTGCATTTGCTTTTGGGTTCTTGGTCATGAACTCTTTGCCTAAGCCAATGTCTAGAAGAGTTTCTTCTGATGTTATCTTCTAGAATTTTAATAGTCTCAGGTCTTAGATTTATGTCTTTGATCCATCTTGAGTTAATTTTTGTATAAGGTGAGAGAGGAAGATCCAGTTTCATTCTTCTACATGTGGCTTGCCAATTATCCTAGCACCATTTTTGAATAGGCTGTCCTTTCCCCACTTTTTGTTTTGGTTTACTTTGTCAAAGATCAGTTGGCTGTAAGTATGTGAGTTTATTTCTGAGTTCTCTATTCTGTTCCATTGGTATATGTGCCTATTTTTATACTAGTCATGTGCTGCTTTGGTAACTCTGGCCTTGTAGTATAGTTTGAAGTCGGGTAATGTGATGCTTCCAGGTTTGTTCTTTTTGCTTAGTCTTTCTTTAGCTATGCAGACTCTTTTTTTTTGTTTCATATGAATTTTAGGATTTTTTTTCTAGTTCTGTGAAGAATGGTGATGGTATTTTGATGAGCATTGTATTGAATTTGTAGATTTTTTTGGCCCTATGGTGATTGTCATGATATTGATTCTACCCATCCATGAGCATGGGATGTGTTTCCATTTCTTTATGTCATCTTTGATTTCTTTCAGCAGTGTTTTGTAGCTTTCCTTGTAGAGTTCTTTCACCTCCTTGGTTAGGGATATTCCTAAGTATTTTATCTTTTTTTTTTTTTTGCAGCTATTGTAAAAGGGATTGAGTTCTTGATTTGATTCTCAGTTTGGTCATTGTTGGTGTATAGCAGGGTTACTGATTTTTGTACATTGATTTTGTATCCTGAAACTTTACTGAATCAATTTATCAGATCTAGGAGCTCTTTGGATGAGTCTTTAGGGTTTTCTAGGTATACAGTCATGCTACTGACAGTAGTTTGACTTCCTCTTTACTGATTTGGATCCCCTTTATGTCTTTCTCATGTCTGATTGCTCTGGCTACGACTTCCAGTAGTGTGTTGAATAGAAGTGGTGAAAGTGGGCATCCTTGTCTTATTCCAGTTCTTGAGGGAATGCTTTCAACTTTTCCCCATTCAGTATAATGTTGGCTGTGGGTTTGTCATAGTTGGCTTTTATTATCTTAAAGTATATCCCTTGTTTGCTAGTTTTGCTGAGAGTTTTAATCATAAAGGGATGCTGGATTTTCTCAAATGCTTTTACTGCATCTATTGAGATGATTATATGATTTTTATTTTTAATTTTGTTTACATGGTGTATCACATTTATTGACTTGCATATGTTAAACCAACCCTGCATCCTTGGTAGAAAACCCACTTGATCGTGGTGGATTATCTTTTTGATATGCTGTTGGATTTGGATATTTAGTATTTTGTTGAGGATTTTTGCATCTATATTCATCACAGATATTGGTCTGCAGTTTTCTTTTTTTGTTATGTCATTTCCTGGTTTTGGTATTAGGCTGATACTGGTTTCATAGAATGATTTAGGGAGGATTCTGTCTTTCTCTATCCATTTGAATGGTTTCAACAGGATTGGTACCAATTTTTCTTTAAATGTCTGATATAATTCAGCTGTGTGTGCTTTTTTTGTTGTTGGCAATTTTTTGTTATGGTTTCAATCTCACTACTTGTTATTGTTCTGCTCAGAGTTTCTAATTCTTCCTGGTTTAATCTAGGAGCGTTGTAAGTTTCCAAGAATTTATCCATCTCCTTTAGGTTTTCTAGTACGTACACATAAAGGTGTTCATAGTAGCCTTGAATGATCTTTTGTATTTTCGTGGTATCAGTTGTAATATCTCCTATTTCATTTCTAATTGAACTTATTTCGAACTTTTCTTGGTTAATTTTGTTAATTGTCAAATTTTGTTTATCTTTTCAAAGAACCAGCTTTTGGTGTCATTTATTTTTTTGTTTCAGTTTTATTTAATTCTGTTCTGATCTTTGCTATTTCTTTTCTTCTGCTGAGTTTGGGTTTGGTTTGTTCTTGTTTCTCTAGTGCATTGAAGTGAGCTTAGATTGTCTATTTGTGCTCTTTCAAACTTTTGAATATAGACATTTAATGCTAAGACCTTTCCTCTTAGCACCTTTTTTGGTTGTATCTCAGAGGTTTTGATAGGTTTTGTCACAATTATTGTTCAGTTAAAATAATTTTTAAATTTCAATCATGATTTCGTTGTTGACCCAAAGATCATTCAGGAGAAGATTATTTAATTTCCGTGTGTTTGTATAGTTTTGAGGGTTTCTTTTGGAGTTAATTTCCAATTTTATTTTCACTGTGGTCTGAGAGAGTACTTGATATTGTTTCAATTTTCTTAAATTTATTGAGATTTGTTTTGTGATCTATCATATGGTCTATCTTGGAGAATGTTCCATATGCTGATGAAAAGAATGTATATTCTGCAGTTGTTGGGTAAAATGTTCAATAAATATCTGTTAAGTTCACTTTTCTAGGGTATAGTTTGAGTCTGTTGTTTCTTTGTTGACCTTCTGTCTTGATGACCTGTCTAGTGCTGTCAATGGAGTATTGAGGTCCCCCACTATTATTGTGTTGCTGTCTATCTCATTTCTTAGGTCTAGTAGTAACCGTTTTATAAATTTGGATGCTCCAGTGTTAGGTGAACATATATTTAGGATTGTGATATTTTCCTGTTGAACTAGTCCTTTTGTCATTATGTAATGTCCCTCTTTGTCTTTTTTTTTTTTTTTTTTTTTTGAGATGGAGTCTCGCTCTGTCACCCAGGCTGGAGTGCAGTGGCGCAATCTCGGCTCACTACAAGTTCCGCCTCCTGGGTTCACGCCATTCTCCTGCCTCAGCCTCTCCAAGTAGCTGGGACTACAGGCGCCCGCCACCACACCCGGCTAATTTTTGTATTTTTTAGTAGAGACGGGGTTTCACCGTGGTCTCGATCTCCTGACCTCGTGATCCGCCCGCCTCAGCCTCCCAAAGTGCTGGGATTACAAGCGTGAGCCACCGCGCCCGGCTCCCTGTTTGTCTTTTTTAACTGCTGTTGCTTGAAAGTCTGTTTTGACTAATATAAAAATAGGTAGTCCTGCTTGCTTTTGATGTCCATTTGCATGGACTACGTTTTCCACCCCTTTACCTTAAGTTTATGTGAGTCCCTATTTGTTAGGTGAGTCTCTTGAAGACAGCAGATACTTGGTTGGTGAATTCTTATTTATTCTGCCATTCTGTATCTTTTAAGTGGAGCATTAGGCCCTTTACATTGAATGTTAGTATTGAAATGTGAGGTACTGTTCTATTCATTGTGCTAGTTGTTGCCTGAATACATTTTTTTAAATTGAGTTATTGTTTTATAGGCCATGTGAGATTCATCCTTTAAGGAGGTTCTATTTTGGTGTACTTTGAGGTTGTGTTTCAAGATTTAGAACTCCTTTTAGCATTTCTTTTTTTAATTATTATTATACTTTAGGTTTTAGGGTACATGTGCACAATGTGCAGGTTTGTTACATATGTATCCATGTGCCATGTTGGTTTGCTGCACCCATTAACTCGTCATTTAGCATTAGGTATATTTCCTAATGCTGTCCCTCCCCCATCCTCCACCCCACAACAGTCCCCGGAATGTGATGTTCCCCTTCCTGTGTCCATGAGTTCTCATTGTTCAATTCCCACCTATGAGTGAGAACATGAGGTGTTTGGTTTTTTGTCCTTGCGATAGTTTACTGAGAATGATGTTTTCCAGTTTCATCCATGTCCCTACAAAGGACATGAACTCATCATTTTTTATGGCTGCATAGTATTCCATGGTGTATATGTGCCACATTTTCTTAATCCAGTCTATTGTTGTTGGACATTTGGATTGGTTCCAACTCTTTGCTATTGTGAATAGTGCCTCAATAAACATACGAGTGCACGTGTCTTTATAGCAGCATGATTTATAGTCCTTTGGGTATATACCCAGTAATGGGATGGCTGGGTCAAATGGTATTTCTAGTTCTAGATCCCTGAGGAATCACCACACTGACTTCCACAATGGTTGAACTAGTTTACAGTCCCACCAACAGTGTAAAAGTGTTCCTATTTCTCCACATCTTCTCCAGCACCTGTTGTTTCCTGACTTTTTAATGATGGCCATTCTAACTGGTGTGAGATGGTATCTCATTGTGGTTTTGATTTGCATTTCTCTGATGGCCAGTGATGATGAGCATTTTTTCATGTGTTTTTTGGCTGCATAAATGTCTTCTTTTGAGAAGTGTCTGTTCATGTTCTTTGTCCACTTTTTGATGGGTTGTTTGTTTTTTTCTTGTAAATTTGTTTGAGTTGTAGTGATGGCTTGGTAGTTGCAAATTCTCTCAGCACTTGTTTGTCTGAAAAAGACTTTATCTCTCTTTCATTTATGAAGCTTAGTTTTGCTGGATACAAAATTCTTTGCTGAAAATTATTTTGTTTAAGGAGGCTAAAAATAGGACCCCATTCCCATCTGGTTTGTAGGGTTTCTGCTGAGAAATCTACTGTTAATCTGATAGGTTTTCCTTTATAGGTTGTCTGATGCTTTTGCCTCACAGCTCTTAAGATGGTTTCCTTTGTCTTGACTTTAGATAACCTGGTGACTATGTACCTAGATGATGACCTTTTTGCAATTAATTTCCTGTGTGGTTTTTGAACTTCTTATATTTGGAGTTTAGATCTCTAGCAAGACCAGGGAAGTTTTCTGCGATTATTCCCTCAAATAAGTTTTCCAGATTTTTAGATTTCTCTTCTTCCTAAGGAATATCAATTATTCTTATGTGTGGTCATTTAATATAATCCCAAATTTCTTGAAGGCTTTATTCATTTTGTAAAATTCTTCTTTCTTTGTCGGACTGGGTCAATTAGAAAGCCTTATCTTCAAGCTATGAAGTTGTTTCTTCTACTTGTTCTAGTTTATTGTTGAAACTTTCCAGTGTATTTTGTATTTCTCTAAGTGTCTCTTTAATTTCCAGAAGTTGTGATTGTTTTTTCTTTATATCTATTTCTCTGGAGACTTTTTCATCCATAGCCTGTATTTTAAAAAATTGTATTAAGTTGGTTTTCACCTTTCTCTGGTACCTCCTTGAGTAGCTTAATAATCAACCTTCTGAATTCTTTATCTGACAATTCAGAGATTTCTTCTTGGTTTGGATTCATTGCTCTAGTGTGATCTTTTGTGAATGTTATAGAACCTTGTTTTATCACATTATCATAGTGCCGTTTCTGGTTCCTTCTCCTTTGGGTAGACTGTTTCAGTGGAAAGATCTGGAACTCAAGGGATGCTGTTCAGATTTTTTTTGTCCCACGTGGCAACCCCTTGATGTGGTGCTCTTCCTTTTCCCCTGGGGATGGGGCTTCCTGAGAGCTGAACAGCAGTGATTGTGTTCACCCTTCTGGTTCTAGCCAGTCAGTGGGGCTACTGGGCTCTGAGCTGGTGCTGGGAATGACTTCAGGAGAGTTCTGTGATGTGACCCATTTTCAGGTTTCCCAGCTATGGATTCCAGCGCCTGCTCTAATAGATACGGCAGAGGAGTGATGTGGACTCTGTGGAAGTCCTGTTTGCAGTTTTGTTTAGGGCACAGGTTTTCTCAAATGCTGGTCATGTTAGCAGTGAAGTTGTCATGTGGACAGACTCAGGACCTCTGGTTAGCCAGGATGTTGCAGGTCATGGATTTAGCTGTTATTTTCTCCTTCTTTGGAGCACGGTTGTTCTGTTGTGAGTTGTCATAATGGTTTGAGTTAGTTGGGCCTCAGCCAGGAGGTGGCACTTTCAAGAGAACACCAGCTGTGGTAGTAGAAGGGGGATGTAAGTTTGCCCTATGTTGGCTAGGATAAGTATTTAGGTTTCTCAGGCAATGGGTGGGGCCATAGAGCTCCTAAGAGTTTGTCTTTTGTCTTTGGCTGCTGGGGTGGGTAGAAAAAAAACATCAAATGGGGCGGGTTTAGGCAGATTTGAGGTCAGATTCTTCTTGGACAGGGCTTGCTGCAGTCACTGTGAGGGATGAGGAGATGGGTCTCAGACCAATGGAGTTATGTTATAAGTAGGATTATGGCTGCCTCTGCTGCATCATACAGGTCACCAGGAAAGTGAGTGAGAGCCATTAGTGACAGGCCTCATCCAGCTCTCATGTAGCCAGCTAGGCCAGTCTCACTCCCACTGTGCCCTGCCAACAGCACCAAGTTTATATCCAGGCAGCTGGAGTGTAGGGCTGAGATCTTGCCCCAGGCTACAAGCCTCTCTGCTGAGGAAGCAAGCAGGGATCTCAGACCCTGCCTCTTCCTTCCTGCTCGTGCCTCTGGCTGTTGCTTCTGTACTCATACCTGCACTTCTCCTTCACACCCCACCCCAGGATTCTGCTCAGGAAAATTCATGCTCAGTCAAAATTATTACAAAGTTTAGCTAGAAGTTTCCTTCATCCTGTAACCCCTCCCCAATTCTTCTGGCTGCCTTCTCCAAGGACCCTTGTGAGATATTGCCTGGGATTGCTTCCCTGGGCTCAAGCTGGGGACTTGGGAGTGCCTACAGGGCTCTTCCCGCTGGCTCTTCTACTTTTGTATTTTGCTTGGCTCCCTAAATCTATTTCAGCTCCAGGTAAGGTTAAATCCTTCTCCTGTGATCTAGATTTTCAGGTTCCCCAGTGGGGATGTGTTCAGAAGCAGACTTTTTCCCCTCTTACACTTTGGAAACTCGCAGTTTTTTGGCTGTCTCAGAGTTTCCAGTGGTAAGCCACTTTTTTCAAAGGGTCTGTGAATTATTTTGGTTTTCCTGATATGTTCCTGTGGTGATTCTTGGAGGAAAAATTCATGATGTGAGCCTTCACACACTGTTCTGTCCATCCAAGTGGGAGCTGCATGTTAGTCCTCTCTCCTATCTGTCATTTTCCTGGTTACCACCTCTTTTTACTTTCTTGATTGTCCTTAACAGCATGAAAGTTTTAAAATGTTGATGGAGTCCAATTTGTCTCTTTTTTATGTGCTTTGGTGTCACATCTGAGAAACCATTGTCTAAATCAAAGTCATGAAGATTTATTCCTTTGTTTTGGCTAAGAGATTTGTAGCTATTTATCTCTTATTTTTAAGCCTCTGACCTATTTACCATTAATTTTTGTGTACCATATGAAGTACAGGTCCAATTTTATCCTTTTGGATATAGATAACCTGATGTCCCTCCACTATTTGTTGGCAAAGCTGTTCTTTCCCTGTTGAATTGTCCTGACATTTTTGTCAAAAATCAAATGGCCGTAAATGTAGAGTCTATATGTGAAATCTCAGTTCTATCCCATTGATTTGTATGTCTATATTTATGCCAGTGCCATATAATTACTGTAGTTTTGTGTTATGCTTTGAAATTGGTAAGTGTGAGTTCTTCAACTTAGTTCTTCTTTTTCAATATTGTTTTGGTAAGTCTGGGAACTATGAGTTTCCATATGAATCTGAGGATAATTTTCTGAAAAGTCTAGCTGGGATTTTGATAAGGGTTCTGTTAAATCTGTAGACAAATTTGGAGAATACTGCCATTGTTCATTGCTAATATATATAAATGTAATATCCCACTACCTTGATGAACTAATTTACTAATAATATAGTTTTTGTAAAAAATAAAATAATTTGGATTTTCTACATGGACAGCATGTCATTTGCAAATAGGAGTGGTTTTCTTTCTTATTTTCAATATATATGGCTTTTATTATGTTTTTATCTTATATTTTTTGCCTATTCACCTTGCTAGAATTTCCAGTATTATGCCAAATAGTAGTGGTGAGATTGAACCTTCTTTTCTTCTCAATATTGTAGGGAAAGCATTTAGTCTTTCACCATAAATATGATGTTAGGTATAGATTTTTTTATGTAGTGTTCTTTACCAAGTTTAGAATGTTTTTCTCTATCCTGATTCTCTGAGAATTTTTATCGTAATGGGTATTAGATTTTGCCAAATATTTTTTTCTATATCAATAGATATGATCATGTTATTTTTCTTCTTTAACTTGTTAATATTGTGTTTTATATAGGTTGATTTTTGAGTAGTGAACCAACTTTGCATTCCTGGGATGTGTCACTTAGTTATGGTATATTATTATTTTTATATATTGTTGAAGTCCATTTGTTAGAGTTTTGTTAAGAAGTTTTGTATATGTATTCATGCAGTATAGTGATCTGTAGTTTTGTGTTTAATATATTTTATTTGTCTGATTTTATTATCATGCTAGTAGTGGTTTTATAGAATGAGTTGGGAAGTGTCTCCTCTTCTTTCTGGAAGACATTATATAGAATTGGTGTTAATTCTTCTTTAAACATTTGGGAGAATTTTCCATTGAAATCCTCATCTTTTTTGAGGAGGTTTTAAGAAATTATTGATGGAATTTTCTTAATTATAGGGCAACTCATATATTTCACACTTGGTGAGTTTTGGTAGTTTACGTTTTGGGGGAATTGGTTTTTTATCTTTATTACTTCCTTCCTTCTGGTTGTTTTTGATTTATTTTGATCTTCTTTATCTAGGTTTTTGATATTGGAACTTAAATAATTTGTTTATGTTATAAATGGCCCGGCTTTAGCACTGCTTTACTACATCCCAGTTTTGCTATACTGTATTCTAATTTTCATTCATTTCAATGTATTTTTAAATTTGGTTGAGAATTCCACTTTGACCTACAAATTATTTAGAAGACTATGCTTAGTTTCCAATATGTGTAGATTTCCTGGTTATCTTTCTGTTATTGATTTCTAGTGTGATTCTATCATGGGTAGAGTATACACTGTATATGACTTAAATTACATGAAATTTGTTTTGTGGCCCATGATATAGACTATCTTGGTATACATTCTGAGTGCTTGGTAATAATTTGTATTCTGAGTGCTTGGTAATAATTTTTAGTGTAATATTCTATAAGTGTTAATTCAATTCTTTGGTTGAGTTCTTTTATATCCTTCCTGATTTTTTGCATAGTTGGTCCATCAATTGTTGGTAGATGAGTGTTGAAGTCTATGACTATAATTGTGGATTTAAGTATTTCTCTTTTCAGTTCTATCAGTTTTTACGTCAGATATTTAGTAGCTGTCGTTTAGATTGTGATGACTTCTTGGCCAATTGACCCTTTTATTATTACTCAATGTCCAGCTCATATCATCTGCAAACAAAGATAATTTGACTTTCTCCTTTCCAATTTGGATGTCCTTTATTTCTTTCACTTGTCTGATTGCTGTAGATGGGACTTCCAGTACTATGTTGAATAATAGTGAAGAAAGTGAGTATCCTTGTTATGTTCCAGATCTTAGAGAAAAACTTTCAATTTTTCCCCATGCCGTATGATACTAGCTGTGGGTCTGTTATAAATAGCTTTTATTATGTTGAGGTACATCCCTTCTATACCCAGTTTTTCGAGAGTTTCTGTTATGAAGTGGTGTTAAAGTTTATCAAATGCTTTTTTCAGCATAAATTGAAATGATAATAAGGTTTTTGTCCTTCATTCTTCTGATGTGATAATTCACATTGATTGATTTGCACATGTTGAAGCATCCTTGCATCCCTGGAATAAATCTCACTTGGCTGTGATGAATGATTTTTAAAATGTATTGTTGAACTTTGTTTGCCAGTATTTTGGTGAGGATTTTTGCATCAATATTCATTAGAGACGTTAACCTTTAGTTTTCTTTTTTTGATGTGCCTTTGGTTTTGGTATCAGGGTAATACTGACCTCATAAATGAGTTTGGAAGTACTTCCTTATCCTCTGTTTTTTGTTATAGTTTGAGTAGATTGGTATTGGTTCTTTTGTAAAAGTTTAGTAGAATCAGAAGTGAAGTCATTGGGTCCCAGGCTTTTCTTTTTCTGAGGTAATTTTTGTTATGGCTTTGATCTCATAACTTATTATTGGTCTGTTCAGGTTCTGGATTTCTTCATGGTACAATCTTGGTAGGTTGTGTGTGTCTAGGAACTTATCCATTTCCTCTAGATTTCCAATTTATTGGTATATAGTTGCTCATAGTCACCACTAATGATCCTTTGAATTTCTGCAGTATCAGTTGTAACATCTCCTTTTACATCTTTGATTTTATTTTAATTTGTAAATTTTTTCTTCAACTGTTATTTTACGTTCGGGGTACATGTGTAGGATGTGTAGGTTTGCATACCATTGCAGTTTGTTGCACAGATGTTCCCGTCACCTGGGTATTAAACCCAGCACCCATTAGCTATTCTTCCTGATGCTCTCCCTCATCCCACCACCCCCCAGCAGGCTCCAGTGTATGTTGTTCCTCCCCATTTGTGCAGGTGTTCTCATCATTCAGCTTCCTCTTATAAGTAAGAACATGTGGTGTTTGGTTTTCTGTTTCCATGTTAGTTTGCTGAAAGATAATGGCTTCCAACTCTATCCATGTCCCTGAAAAGGACATGATCTCATTCTTTTTTATGGCTACATAGTATTCCATGGTGTATATGTTCCACATTTTCTTTATCCAGTATATCATTGATGGGCATTTAGGTTGATTCCATGTCTTTACTATTGTGAACAGTGCTTCAGTGAACATATGCGTACATGTATCTTTATAATAGAATGATTTATATTCCTTTAGGTATATACCAGCAATGGGATTGCTAGGTCAAATGGTATTTCTGCCTCTAGGTCTTTGAGGAATCAACACACTCTCTTCCACTATGGTTGAACTAATTTACAATCCTACCAGCAGTGAAAAGCATTGGTGGGAGTGTAAATTAGTTTTTCTTTACAACCTGGCCAGCATCTGTTGTTTTTTGACTTTTTAACAATA
Organism: Symphalangus syndactylus; assembly: GCF_028878055.3. Classification (NCBI taxonomy): domain Eukaryota; kingdom Metazoa; phylum Chordata; class Mammalia; order Primates; family Hylobatidae; genus Symphalangus; species Symphalangus syndactylus. The sequence goes on from NC_072431.2 coordinate 45,245,548, forward strand.
GCCATTCTGGTGAGGTTGCAGTGAGCCAAGATTGCACCACTGCACTCCAGCCTGGGAGACAGAGTGAGACTCTGTCTTGAGGGAAAAAAAAAAGGTATTCTGACTGGCATGACATGGTATTGATTTGTGGTTTTGATGAACATTTTTCTAATGATCAGTGATGTTGAGCTTTTTTCTTATGTTTGTTGGCTGGAGGTATGTATTCTTTTGAGAAGTGTATTTTCATGTCCTTTGCCCACTATTTAATGGAATTTTTTGTTTTTCTTGTAAATTTGTCCAAGTTCATTGTAGACTCTGGATATTAGACGTTTGTCAGATGGATAGATTGCAAACATTTTCTCCCATTCTGTAGGTTGTCTGTTTACTCTGATAATAGTTTCTTTTGTTGTGCAGAAGCTCTTTAGTTTAATTAGATCCCATATGTCAATTTTTGCTTTTGTTGCAATTGCTTTTGGTGTCTTCATCATGAAATCTTTGCTGATGCCTGTGTCCTGAATGGTATTGCCTAGATCATCTCCTAGGTTTTTTTTTTTTTTATAGTTTTGAGTTTTACATTTAAGCCTTTAATCCATCTTGAGTTAATTTTTGTATATGGTGTAAGGAAAGGGTCTAGTTTTAATCTTCTGTGTATTGCTAGCCAGTTATCCCAGAACAATTTATTGAATAGGGAATCATTTCCCTAATGCTTGTTTTTGTCTGGTTTGTCAAAGATCAGATGGTTTTATTTATCAGTCTTACTTCTGAGTTCTCTATTCGGTTCCATTGGTCTATGTGACTGTTCTTGAACCAGTACCATGCTGTTTTGATTACTGTAGCCTTGTAGTATAGTTTAAAGTTGGGTAGTGTGATGCCTCCAGCTTTGTTGTCTTTGCTTAGAATTGTCTTGGCTGTTCGTAAGTCCTTTTTTGTTTTCAAATGAATTTTAAAATAGTTTTTTTCTAATTCTGTGAAGAATGTCAATGGTAGTTTAATGGGAATGTCATTGAATCTATAAATTACTTTGGGCAGTATGGCCATTTTCATCATATTAATTATTCCTCTCCATGAGCATGAGATGTTTTTCAATTTGTTTGTGTCCTCTCTGATTTCTTTGAGCAGTGGTTTGTAGTTCTCCTTGAAGTGGTCCTCCACTTCCCTGTTAGCTGTATTCTTAGGCATTTTATTCTTGCTGTAACAATTCTGAATGAGAGTTCATTCATGATTTGGCTCTTGGCTTGATGGTTGTTGGTGTATAGGAATGCCAGTAATTATTGCATATTGATTTTGTATCCTGAGACTTTGCTGAAGTTGCTTATCAGCTTAAGAAGCTTTTGGGCTGAGATTATGGAGTTTTCTAGATATAGCGTCATGTCATCTGCAAACAAAAATAATTTGACTTCTTCTCTTCCCATCTGAGTACTCTTTATTTCTTTCTCTTGCCTGATTGCCCTGGCCAGAACTTCCAATACTATGTTGAATAGGAGTGGCGAGAGAGAGCATCCTTGTCTTGTGTTGGTTTTCAAGGGGAATGCTTTCAGCTTTTGCCCATTCAGTATGATATTGGCTGTGGGTTTGTCATATATGGCTGTTATTATTTTGAGGTATATTCCTTCAATACCTAGTTTATTGAAAGTTTTTAGCATGAAGGGATGCTGAATTTTATCAAAAGCATTTTCTGCATCTATTGAAATAATCATTTGGTTTTGTCTTTAGTTCTGTTTATGTGATGAATCATTTATTGATTTGTGTGTGTTGAACCAACCTTGCATTCTGAAGATGAAGCCAGCTTAATCATGGCAGATAATCTTTTTGATGTGCTGTGAGATTGGGTATTTTGTTCAGGATTTTTGCTTCGATGTTCATCAGGGATATTGGCCTGAAGTTTTTTGTTGTTGTTGTTGTATCTCTGCCAGGTTTTGCTATCAGGATGATGCTGACCTCATCGAATGAATTAGGGAGAGTCCTTCCTTTTTAATTTTTTTAAATGGTTTTAGTAGAAATGGTGTCACCTCTTCTTTTTACCTCTGGTAGAATTCAGATGTGATTTTATCTGGTCCTTGGGGTTGTTTTTGGTTGGTTGGTAGGTAATTTATTACTGCCAATTTCTGAACTCATTATTGGTCTATTCAGGGATTCAATTTCTTCCTGGTTCAGTCTTGGGAGGGTGCATATATACAGAGATTTATCTATTTTTTTCCAGATTTTCTAGTTTATATGCATAGAGATGTTTATAGTATTCTCTGATGGTTGTTTGTATTTCTGTGGGGTCAGTGGTGACATTCCTCTTATCATTTCTGACTGCATCTATCTGATTCTTTGCTTTTTTATTCCTTATTAGTCTAGCTAGCAGTCTATATATTTTATTAACTTTTTTTCAAAAAACCAACTCCTGGATTTCTTGATTTTTTGAAGGGTTTTTTTATGTCTCTATCTCTTTCAGTTCTACTCTGATCTTGGTTATTTTTTATCTTCTGCTAGCTTTGGGATTTGTTTGCTCTTGGATCTCTAATTCTTTTAGTTGAGATGTTAGGTGATTACATTGAGAGCTTTCTAGCTTTTTGATGTGGGCATTTAGTGCTATAAGTTCCCCTCTTAACACTGCTTTACCTGTGTTCCAGAGATTCTGGTACATTGTCTCTTTGTTCTCATTAGTTTCAAAGAACGTCTTGATTTCTGCCTTAATTTCATTATTCACCCAAGAGTTGTTCAGGAGCAGATTGTTCAATTTCCATGTAATTGTGTGGTTTTGAGTGAATTTCTTAATCTTGTGTTCTAATTTGATTGTGCTGTGGTCTGAGAGACTGTTTATTATGATTTCAGTTCCTCTGCATTTGGTGAGAAGTGTTTTACTTCTGATTATGTGATTAATTTTAGAGTAAGTTCCATTTGGGATGAGAAGAATGTATATTCTGTTGTTTTTTGGTGGAGATTTCTATAGATATCTATCAGGTCCACTTGATCTAGAGCTGAGTTCAGGTCTTGAATATCTGCTAATTTTCTCTTCTGATGATTTAATATTGTCAATGGGGTGTTGAAGTCTCCCACTATTATTGTGTGGAAGTCTAAGTCTCTTTGTAGGTTCCTAAAAACTTGCTTTATGAATCTGGGTGCTCTTGTATTGGGTACATATATTTTTAGGATAGTTAGCTCTTCTTGTTGAACTGAACCTTTTACCACATAGTGCCCTTCTTTGTCTCTTTCGATCTTTGTCGGTTTAAAGTCTGTTTTGTCAAAAACTAGGATTGTAACCCCTGCTTTTTTCTGTTTCCCATTTGCTTGGTAAATTTTCCTTCATCCCTTTATTTTGAGCCTATGTATGGCTTTGCACATGAGATGGATCTCTTGGTGACAGCATACCAATGGGTGTTGACTCTTTATCCAGCTTGCCATTCTGTGTCTTTTAATCTGAAGCTTATTTACATTGAAGGTTAGCATTGTTATGTGTGAATTTGATACTGTCATCATGATGCTAGCTGGTTATTTTCCAGACTTATGTGGTTGCATTACAGTGTGACTGGTCTGTGTACTTCAATGTGTTTTTATAGTGGCTGGTGACATTTTTTCCTTTCCATATTTAGTACTTCCTTTAGGAGCTCTTACAAGGCAGGCCTGGTGGTGATGAATTGCCTCAGCATTTGTTTATCTGAAAAGGATTTTATTTCTCCTTTGCTTATGAAGCTTAGTTTGATCAGATATAAAATTCTGGGTTGGAAATTCTTTTCTTTAAGAAAGTTGAATATTTGCCCTCAATCTTTTCTGTCTTGTAGGGTTTCTGCCAAGAAGTGCACTGTAAGTCTGATGGGTTTCCCTTTGTAGGTGAGCTGGCCTTCTTCTCTCTGGCTTCCCTTAACATATTTTCTTTCATTTCAACCTTGGAGAATCTGATGATTATGTTTTCTGGGGTTGATCTTCTTGTGGAGTATCTTACTGGGGCTCTCTGCATTTCTGGAATTTAAATGTTGACCTGTTTTGCTAGGTTGGGGAAGTTCTCCTGGATGGTAACCTGAAGTATTTTTTTCAACTTGGTTTTATTCTCCCCATCTGTTTCAGGTACCCCAAACAGTCACAGGTTTGGTGTCTTTACATGGTTCCATGTTTCTTGGATATTTTGTTCATTGTTTCTCTATTCTTGTCTGCCTGTCTTATTTCAGATAAGAGTGGTTTATGTACCACAGTTGCCATGTTATAATATTCTGTGTTTTTCTTTATGCTTACTATTACCAGTGAGTTTTGTATCTTCTCATGATTTCTTCTTGCTCATTTACATCTTTTTCTTTCAGATGGAAGAACTTGTTCTTGCAGGACATCTAGTGTTTATGAAATCCCTCAGCTTTTGTTTTTCTGGGAATATTCCTCATGCTTGAAGGATATTTTCACTGGATATAGTATTCTAGGGTCAAAGTTTTTTTTATTCCTTCAGCACTTTAAATATTTCATGCCACTCTTTCCTAGCCCATATGGTTTCCACTGAAAGGTCTGCTGCCAAATGTATTGGAGCTCCACTGTTTGTTGTTTTTTTTCTGTTGCTGCTTTTAGGATCCTTTCTTTATTCTTGATCTTTGGGACTTGATTATTGATTGCTTTGTGATAGTATTTCAGTTAAATCTGCTTGGTGTTCTATAATTTTCTTGTAGTTGAATGTCGATATCTTTCTCTAGGTTTAGGAAGTTCTCTGATAGTATCCCTTTGAACAAACTTTTTACCCCCATCTCTTTCTCGACCTCTTCTTTACAGTCCATAACTCTTAGATTTGCCCTTTTGAGGCTATTTTTTGGATCTTGTAGCCATGCTTCCTTTCTATTACTTTTTTCTTTTGTCTCCTCTGTGTGTTTCCAAGTAGCCTGTTTTCAAGTTTACTAATTCTTTCTTCTGCTTAATCAAGTATGTGTTAAAAGACTGATGCATTCTTCTGTATGCCACTGCAATTTTTAGTTCCAGAATTTTCTGTTTTATTATTTCTAATTATTTCAATCTCTTTGTTAAATTTATCTGATAGAATCCTGAATTCCTTCTCTGCATTATCTTGAATTTCTTTGAGTTTCCTCAAACTAGCTATTGTGAGTTCTCTGCCTGAAAGGTTCCTCCAAGATTAGTCCACTGGCTCTAAGCCCAACCCAGCCCTAGGTGTTATCTAGGAGTTGCAGTCCTTGTGTCCTAGACTGCCTTTCACAAGGACCCCAGAGCATTTTGGCCTATGGTAGTGAGGCTTTCTGAAAAACTCAAGTTCTGACTGTTGGGATGGGTGTTCACCTTTGGCTAGGTCTGGTCCAAATGCTCCCTCCATGCATGGGTGCTGGCTGAGCCCAGCATTTCTTTGATCTCTGCAGTGACTGTGCATCAGTGAATTCAATGTAAAGTACCCCAGTCACTGCTCTCTGCCTCCCCAAGTGCACAGACTCTGCATGGCATGGCCATTATTTGAGGGATGGGGGAAGAGTGGTATCAACAATTTGACTGCCTCTCCTACCCTCTTCAGTACCTCTTTCAGTGATATGAAGTTAAAACCATGTACTGCCATTGCTCACCTAATTTTTGCTTCTCGTGATGGCTCTTTTCTGTGTGCAGATGGTTGTCAAAATTTGGTGTTCCTGCAGGGAAGATGAATGGTGTGGGCTTTTATTTTGCCTCCTTGCTCTGCCCCTGGATTACCTTTCATTTCCTGTATCTTTCTGTTTTACTATTTTAATTTTCATTATCCTATTTTTTGTTTTGTAAAGCATATATATGTTTAAAGTAAATTGATAGAAGAGAAGGAAAACAGTTTATGCAGAAACAGGAAAAAATTCACCAAAAGAAGTTTTTCTCTCAATAATCATGGTTTACTTTCAGCTGCAGTAACTGACAAAGCTATTTCCTACAATAGTAAAATGCCTGATTTGTTATTGTTCTGGTGAGTGATTTGTACTCAGTGGATCACTGTTGGTCATGATAATTTTAAAGTAAGAAGAACTTGCTTTTCCAAAGAATGTCTTACATTTCATTTAGAATTCTCCAAAGCAAATTACATCAGTTCTATAGTTTGTTTTGGTGTGAACATTGGTTAGACTACACTAGAGAAATAGTCTTACACTGTTTATAGTAAATGGCTGTTTTTCATTTACAAAAACAGTGTAAGAATAACGATTTTTTGCTCTAGTCATAGAAAATCCTTAATATTTACCTTGTATAGTAAACATTAATTCCTTTGTCCATCATTATTATCTTACTATTACTCATAAGAAAGTTATTTTTTAAGTTTCAAAACACTACTTTGTGTATTTCTCTAAACTTTTTTTAGATAAATTTGCAATCAGATATTTTCTATATTTTCACTTTACATATAAATTTCCTTTTGAATTTTTTCCACCGGTAATGGATAGAACACTCATTATCAGGAAGGTAATGATTATTAGGAGAATAGAGAGTGAAAATATCAGTGATGGCTGATATTGCTTTCTTTCTGTATGTTTCTCAATTCTAGCCTGCCTTGTCTTTGAACACCTCCCATACAAAACCTGATATTTTGTAGAGCACAATTTTGTGTCATGCATTTTTTGTTTGGTTTTGTAGGGTCTTGGTCCATTTAGGCTGCTATAACAGAATGTCACAGACGAGGTGGCTTAAGAATAACAGAAATTTGTTTCTCACAGTTCTGGAGGCTAAGAAGTTCAATAACAGGGCATGGTTATATTGTGTGTCTGGTCCCACATGCTTCCTGGTTCACAGATGGCTGTCCTTTCACTGTGTCCTTACATGGTATAAGGAAAAGGGAGTTTTTGGGATTTACTTTATAAGAGTATGATCCTTTTCATGTGGGCTCACCCTCATGACCTAATCATCTCCCAAATGCCCCACATCCTAATGCCAGTGTCTTAGGGGTTAGGATTTCAACATATGAATTTTGGTGGGATGGAAACATTTATTCTAAAGTATGTGGGCACTATCAATCAGGATAGGTGAAGTTTTGCTATGGAAATAAACACCTTAAATCTTAACAGTTTGCAGTAACAGAATTTATTTCTGACTCATTCAACATGTCCAGTGGAGCATGGCAGCTCAACAGAGTCATTCACAGACCCAGGCTAATGGAAGCTCCAACCCAACACAGATTTCCATAATATAGGGCAGGGAAAAGAGAACATGCCTTCAAAGATTTATCCCAGAAGTGACATATGCCCCTTCCCCTTACATTTTATTTGCCAGAGTAAGTCACAAGGCCAAATCTGAGTCCAACAGGACAAGGAGATATAATTCTCCCATAGGAAGAGAAACCAAGTAATTGTGAACAGCAATCACAGCCTTGGGACAGACAGTATCTTGCCCTTGAGAAATGTATGATGGTATGGAAATGTTTATCTGAGTTTTTTTGTAAATATCTAAGAACTTGTTTTATCAATCCAGGTTCTCCTGTATTGGGAGCATATATATTTAAGATAGTTAAAATGTTGTTAAATTAGGCCCCTTACCATTATGCCCTTCTTTGTCTTTTTTCTATCTTTTTTCATCCTTGTTTGTTTAAAGTCTGCTTCTTCTGAAATTAGGATAGCATTGTCTGCTTTGTTGTTGTTGTTGTTTGCTTGGTAGATTTTTCTTTACTCCTTTACTTAGAAGGTATGGATGTCATTGCACATGAGATGGGTCTCTTTAAGACAGCATAAGTTTGGGTTTTTCTTCTTTATCCAACTTGCCATTCTGTGCCTTTTAATTAGAGCATTTAGCTAATTTACATTAAAGGTTGATATTGATATTCACGAATTTGAGCCTGTCATCATGTTGTTAGCTGGTTATTATGCAGCTAACATAATGCCTGCTTTATAGCTATATATATATATATGGGGAGAGACAGAGAGAGAGAGAGAAAGCTATATCTTGGGTAGGTGCTTTATAGTATCAATGGCAATGGCCTTTGTACTTAAGTGTGTTTTTGAGGCAGCCAGTAATGATTTTTAATTTTCATATTTAGCACTCCCTTATGGACCTCTCGTAAGGCAGCTCTTGTGGTTACAAATTCCCTTAGGATTTGCTTGTTTGGAAGGGATCTTATTTCAACTTCACTGATGAAGCTTAGTTTGTCTGGGCATGAAATACTCAGTTGGAGTTTATTTTCTTTAAAAATGCTGGATATAGGCCCCCAATCTTTTGTAGCTTGGAACATTTCCATTAAAATGTTTGCTGTTAGCCTGATGGCTTGTCCTTTGTAGGTAATCTGCCTCTTCTCTCTAAAGTCTTTAACATTTTTTCTTTCATGTCAACCTTGGAGAATCTGATTACTATGTGTTTTGGGGGTGATTATCTGGCATAGCATCTCACAGGAGTAATGTGCATTTTGTGAATTTGAATGTTGGCCTCTCCAGTGAGGTTGGGGAAATATTCATGGATAATATCCTCAAATATGTTTTCCAAGTTACTTGTTTCCCCTTCATTTTTTACAGGAACTGTCAATGAGTCACAGATTTGGTCTCTGCATAATCCCATATTTCTTGGAGAATTTGTTCATTTATCTTTATTTTTTTTTCCTTTACTTTTGTCTATCTGAGTTAGTTTCGAGAACAAATCTTTGAGCTCTGAGAATTTTTCCTCAGCTAGGTCTATTCTGTTATGAATACTTGCAGTTGTGTTAGGAAGTTCTTGTAGTGTGCTTTTCGGCTCTATTGAATCAGTTTGGTTCTTTGTAAAAAATAGCTGTTTTTTTTCTCTCAGCTGCTGTATAATTTATTGTAATCCTTACATTTCTTTAATTAGATTTTGACTTTCTCATGAATCTCAGTGATCTTCATTCCTATCCATATTCTGAATTCTATGTCTGTTAGTTCAGTCATTTCAGCATGGTTAAGAATAATTGCTGGGGGAAATAGTGAGGTCATTTGGAGAAAAGAAGACACTGGCTTTTTAAGTTGCCAGAGTTCTCATGCTGGTTGTTTCTTATCTGTGTGAGCTGACATTCCTTTAACTGTGGTTTAATTTGAATATAGTCAGTTGTCTTCATTTCTGGATATTTTCAGAGGGCGATGGCTTTGTGCAGGGTCTTTATTTGTCACTGAATTCTTGTCCTTGGTTTCACAAGTTGGAGAGACGGGAAGGAGTATATTAGCAAAGTATTTTTCGTTTTGGAGTTTGGACTGTGATCCGGTAGATGGCACTTAACTGTAATCACCAGTAGGTAGATGCTTGTTGAGTCACATGGCTCCTCTGTATTTTCTTGTGTTTGTAGCCATGCTCCCTGTCAGTGTTCTCAGAGAATGGGCTCCAATCCCATTTGAGTTCTAGCTGCAGATCTTAGGTTGGCATTCCTGGGAATCACACCACATCCCTGGGGTGACCCCAGAATTTAAGTTTTTTTCCCAGTGTTGGGCAACAGGGGCAGGGACCTTGATAATTAATGGTTAATTTATTGACAGCAATGTAAGCTTCACTGGATTTTTCTTTTTTTTTGGCCAGGACATGATATGCCTTTTCAGAATGTAATAGTAGCCCTGTGTGGAGCTTCTCTCAGAGCTCCTAAGTAACAGTCAGCTATGTGGTAGCCACTGCATCTCAGTACTATATTTTCTTTGCCTATTTTGCATTTAAGTTGATGTTGCTGACAGTGTGGTTAATCAAACACTCACCAAACACTATTTGTTCTTAAATCAATGTGGAGTTTGGGTGACTTGTATGGATAATTCACTGAGCTCTTTCCTCTTTGTTTTATATACTCCATCCTATGCTGAGGGTAATTGTTTCCCGCAATAATTTTAACAAAATTTCTCTTTGCGCAGAGTTTACAAAGGTGTTCTGTAGAATAATATATCAAGGTGTATCAGCTCAAAAGTCCAGCCCTAGCCCATTTTTATACATTTTGGCGTTATTAATTTGCATTTATTAATCTCTCCTACTACCTTTTTTGCTATTCTAGACAGTTTAACATTATGAGAGATTTTATACAAAACAAATACACTCTAAAGATGAGAAAACTGAGAAACAGTAGGTTAAGTGGTGTATTATAGTTTCTAACAAATATTATTTCAGTCTTCTCAGTATGCCTAAGCCATATTTCCTCAGTGTTAGCTACTTTTTTCTTGGAAAAATTGACTCTTGGTTATGCACATGGAATTATAATATAAATTTAAAAATCTCAGGTCTAGGAAATATTGAGAAAACAAGCAATAGTTTAAAAGTAGATGTTTGCAATGAATATATCTAACAGAAGACCAATGTCTGACATATACTGAGCTCCTATAAATCAATATGTAAAAGATAAAATATATAGTGGAAAAATGGGTAAAAGATTTGATACTTCAATCTTTTGACATTTTTCAATCTATTGATTGAAAAATATAATAGAAAAATGGGTAAAAGATAGATACTTTACAAAAGAGAACATCAAAAAGACAAATTTGACCTCAATAACTTTCAGGAAAATAAAGGTTAGAAGTGCAATGTTAAATTGCAAATATTAACAACATAATAGGCCAAGCTGAGGAAAGACTCTCAGAGCTTGAAGGCAGGCTTTCTGAATAAGGTAGGCGGAAATAAAGAAAAAAGAATGAAAAGGAACAAACAAAACTTCTGAGAAATATAGGATCCTGCAAAGAGGCCAAATCTGTGAATCACTGGTGTTCTTGAAAGAGACGGAGAAAGTAAGCAACTTGGAAAACATATTTTAGAATATTGTCAATGAAAACTTCCCCAACATCACTAGAGAGGCCAACATTCAAATCAGAAAATGCAGAGAACCCTTGCAAGATACTATATAAGAAGATCATCACCAAGATGCATATCGTCAGATTTTCCAAAGTCAAAATGAAAAAAAAAAAGGCAGGTAGAGAGAAAGGGTAGGTTATCTACAAAGGGAACCCCATTAGGTTAACAGTGAACCTTTCAGCAGAAACCCTATAAGCCAGAAGAGATTGAGGGCTTATATACAATATTATTAACAAAAAATCTTCAACCAAGCATTTCATGTCCAGTCAAACTAAACTTCATAAGTGAAGGCAAAATAAGATCCTTTTTAGACAAGCAAATGCTGAGGGAATTCTTTACCACTAAACCTGCTTTACAACAGCTCCTGAAGGGAAAAATTAAATATGGAAAGGAATGAACATTACCAGCAAATACAAAACCATACTTAAGTACACAGACTAGTGACACTATAAAGCAACCGCACAAACAAATCTGCCTAATAATCAGCTGAAAACATGATGACAGACCAAATCCACACATATCTATGGTAGCCTTGAATGCACATGGACTAAACGCCCCAATTAAATGGCACAGAGTGGCAAGCTAGATATGGAAGTGAGACACAACTCTATGCTGTCATCAAGAGACCCATCTTATATGCAATGACACCCACGGGTTCAAAATAAGGGGATAGAGAAAAAAATCTACCAAGTAAATGGAAATCAGAAAAAAGCACAGGTTGCATCCTAATTTCAGACAAAACAGACTTTTTATTTTATTTTTACTTTTTGAGATGGAGTCTTGCTCTTTTGCCCAGGTTGGAGTGCAGTGGTGCAATCTCAGCTCACTGAAACCTGTGCCTCCCAGGTTCAAGCAATTCTGCTGCCTCAGCCTCCTGAGTAGCTGGGACTACAGGCACCTGCCACCATACCCAGCTATTTTTTGTATTTTTAGTATAGATGAAGTTTCACCATGTTGGCCAGGCTGGTCTTGAACTCCTGACCTCAAGTGGTCCACCCACCTTGGCCTCCCAAAGTGCTGGGAATACAGGTATGAGCCTCTGCACCCAGCCCAAAACAGACTTTAAAACAACAATGATCAAAAAAGACAAAGAAAGGCGTTACATAATGGTAAAGAGTTCAACAACCAGACCTACCTATACTAAATACATGTCTACCTAACACAGAAGCAGCCAGATTCATAAAGTGAGTTCTTAGGGACCTATGAAATAATAGTAGGAGACTTCCCACACAATAATAGTGGGAGAATTCAACACCCCATTGACAGTGTTAGACAGATTATTGAGGCAGAAAATTAATAAAGACAATTAGGACCTGTACTCAACACTTGATCAAATGGACCTAATAGACCTGCACAGAACTATTCATCCACAAACAGTGGAATTTATGTTCTTCTCATTGCCACATGACACATACTTTAAAATCCACCACACAATCAGACATAGAACTATCCTCAGCTAATTCAAAAAATGAAATCATACTAACCACACTCTTGGACCATAGAGCAATACAAATTGAAATCAAGACCAGGAAAATTGCTCAAAACCACACAATTACTTAGAAATTAGACAACCTGCTCCTGAATGACTTTTGGTTAAATAATGAAATTAAGGCAGAAATCAAGAAGTTCTTCTGGAGTAATGAAGACAAAGATACAATATATCATAATCTCTGGGACACAGCTAAGGCCATTTTAAGAGGGAAATTTATAGTGCTAAATGCCTGTATCAAAAAGTTAGAAAGATCTCAAATTAACAACCTAACATCACAATGAGAAGAGCTAGAGAAGGAAGAACAAACCAACTCCCAAACTAGCTGAAGACAAGGAATAACCAAAATCAGATCTGGAGAGAGTGAGACATGAAAATCCATAGAAAAAATCAATAAATCCAGGACTTTGTATTTTAAAAAAACAATTAACAAGATAACTAGACTGCTAGCTAGACTAAAACAAGATAACTAGACTGCTAGCTAGACTAATAAATGGAAAAGAGAGATGACCCAAATAAACACAATTAGAAATGACAAAGGGGGTGTTACCACTGACCTCACGGAAATACACATAACCATCAGAGGCTACTGTGAACCCCTCTATGCATACAAACTAGAAAATCTAGAATAAGTGGATAAATTCCTGGATGCATACACCCTTGCAAGACTGCACCAGGAAGAAACTGAATCCTTGTAAAGAGCAATAACAAGCTCTGAAATTGAATCTGTAATCAGTAGCCCACCAACCATAAAAAACCCAGGACCAGAAGGATTCACCATGTAGAAAGGAGAGCCGGTACCATTCCTACTGAAATTATTCCAAAAAATTGAGGAGGAGGGACTCCTTCCTAACTCATCCTATAAGACCAGCATCATTCTGATACGAAAACCTGGCAGAGACAACAAAAAAAGAAAACCTCAGGCCAATATCCTTGATGAACATTGATGCAAAAATCCTCAACACAATACTAGCAAGCTGAACCTAGCAATACCTCAAAAAGCTAATCCATCTTGATGAAGTATGCTTTATCCTTGGGATGCAAGGTTGGTTCCATATACACAAATCAATAAATGTGATTCATCACATACATGAACTAAAAACAAAAACCACATGATCGTCTCAATAGATGCTGAAAAGGCTTTCTATAAAATTTAGCATCTCTTCATGTTTAAAACCTTAATCCCTCAATAACCCTCATTATGTTCCTCAGGGAATGTATTTCAGAATAATAACCATCTATGACAAACCTACAGCTAATATTATACTGAATGAATAACATCTGGAAGCATTTCCATAAAAACTGGCAGAGTATGAGCATGCCCATTCTCACCACTCCTATTCAACACAGTATTGGAAATTCTGGTCTGACCCATCAGGGAAGAGAAAGAAATAGAAGGCATTCAAATAGGAAGAGGGAATGTCAAACTATCCCTGTTGGCAGATGACATAATTCTGTATCTACAAAGCCCCATAATCTCTGCCCAAGAGCTCACAGATTTGATAAACAACTTCAGCAGTTTCAGGATACAAAATTAACATACAAAAATCATTAACGTTTCTATACAACAACAACATCCAAGCTGGAGCCAAATCAAGAAAACAGTCCCATTCACAATAACCACAAATAATAAAATAAAATAAATAAAATAAAACCTAGGAATACAGCTAATCAGAAAGGCAAAAGATCTCTAGGTGAGAATTACAAAGCACTGCTCAAAGAAATCAGAGATAACACAATCAAATGGAAAAACTTTCCATACTCATGTATATAAAGAATCAATTATTGTTAAAATGGACATACTGCCCAATGCAATGTATAGATTCTATCTTATTTTTATCTAACTACCAATGATATTCTTCACAGAACTAGAAAAATCTATTTTAAAATTCATATAGAACCACAAAAGAGTCCTCATAGCCAAGAAAATCCTAAGTAAAAAGAACAGCGGGAGGCATCATACTACCTGACTTCAAACAATACTACAGGCTACAGTAACCAAAACAGCATGATACTGGTACAAAAACAGACACAAAGACCTATGCAACAGAATAGAGAGCCTAGAAATAACGCTGCACACCTACAACCCTCTGATCTTTCACAAAGCTGACAAAAATAAGTAATAGGGAAAGGACTCCATATTTAATAAATGGTGCTGGGAAAACTGGTTAGCCATATGCAGAAGATTGAAACTGAACCCCTTTCTTACACCATATACAAAAATCAACTCAAGATGGATTAAAGACTTAAATATAAAATGTAAAAGTATAAAAACCCTTGAAGACAACCCAGGAAATACCATTCTGGATATAGGTCCTGGCAAAGACTGTATGATGAATACACCAAAAGCAATTGCAACCAAAACTAAAACTGACAAATGGGATCTAATTAAACTAAATACCTTCTGCACAGCAAAGGAAACTATCAGCAGAGTACACAGGCAACCTGTAGAAAGGGAGAAAATATTTGCAAACTATACCTCTGACAAAGGTCTAATAACTAATCTAAAAGAAATCTAAAAGAAACTTAATTTTACAAGCAAAAACCAAACAACCCCATTATAAAGTGGACAAAGGACATGAAAAGACACTTCAAAAAACACATACATGTGGCCAACAAACATATGAAAAATGCTCAATATCACTAATCATTAGAGAAATGCACATCAAAACCATGAGACACCATCTCACACAAGTCAGAATGGTTATTATTACAAAGTCAAAAAATAACAGATGTTGGTGAGTTCCTGAGGAAAGGGAAAGACTCATATACGTTGGTGGGAGTGCAAATTAGTTCAGCCATTTGGAAAGCAGTGTAGTGATTCCTCAAAGAACTTAAAACAGGACTACAATTTGACCCAGCAATCCCATTACTAAGTATATACCCAAAGGAACATAGATCACGCTACCATAAAGACACATGCACACAAATGTTCACTGCAGCACTATCACAATAGCAAAGACATGGAATCAACCTAAATGTCCCTCAGTAGTAGACTGGATAAAGAAACATCTTGCATATACACCATGGAATATGATGCAGCCCTAAAAAAATAGAGATCATGTCCTTTTCAGAAACATGGATGGAGCTGGAGGCCATTATCCTTAGCAAGCTAATGCAGGAACAGAAAAACAAATGCTGCATGTTCTTACTTATTAGTGGAAGCTAAATAATGAGAACATATGGACACAGAGAAGGGAACAACAGATACCAGGGCCTACTTGAGGGTGGAGGGTGACAGGAGGGAGAGAATCTATAAAATGCCTATAAAAACTATCGGGCATTCTGCTTAGTATCTGGGTGACTAAATAATCTGTACACCAAATCCTTGTGACATGAATTTACCTATATAACAAATCTGCACATGTACCCATGAACCTAAAATAATAGTTAAAATAAAAACAAATGCAATGATGTACCACAACGCACCAGCAGAATAGCCAAATTTAAAAAGAAAGAAAGAAAGAAAAAGAAAGAAAGAAAGAAAGAGAGAGAGAAAGAAAAATCCAGATCCAACAACAAATGCCAAAAAGGATGCAATGTATCCAGAGCTGTCATATACTGATGGTGAGGATGTAAAGTGATCTGACCATTTTGGAAAATTCTGTGTCAGTATCTATTAAAGTTGAATATATGACCCAAATAATTCCAGTCCTAGGCGTATGGCCAAAGATATGTTTAAATCAGTTTATGAAAAGACATATGAATGTTTGTGGCAACATTTTTCCTAATAGCACAATGGTTAAACTACCCAACAACCTGTGAATCATAGAATGGATGAATTAATTATGATATATTAACATTGTACAATAATGAGAGTGAATGCACAACTACATGCAGCAATGTGAATGAGTCTTAAAAACACACCACCGAGTCAAAAAAACCAGACACAAGAGTGTACACTGTGTGGTTCCATTTCTATGAAGTTCAAAAATATTAAAAAACTGGCTGGTCGCAGTGGCTCATGCCTGTAATCACAGTACTTTGGGAGGCTGAGGCAGGTGGATCACAAGGTCAGGAGCTTGAGACCAGCCTGGCCAATATGATGAAACCCCATCTCCACTTGAAAATATAAAAATTAGCCAGGTGTGGTGGTGCATGCCTGTAGTCCCAGCTACTCAGGAGGTTGAGGCAGGAGAATTGCTTGAGCCAGGGAGGTGGAGGTGGCAGTGAGCCAAGATCACACCGCTGCACTCCAGGCTGGGCAACAGAGTGAGACTATATATGTGTATATATATATATAAAGATATATAATTAACATATATAAAATATATAATTAACATACAAAAATCAGTAACATTTCTATACACCAATATATGCCAATAATTATACATATATAATTAACATATATATATATATATATATATATAAACTAATATAGTATTTAAAGTCAGAATGGTGGTCAACTTGTGGCCAGGTGCGGTGGCTCATTCCTGTAATCTCAGTACTTTGGGAGGCGGAGACAGGCAGATGACCTGAGATCAGGAGTTTGAGCCAGCCTGGCCAACATGGCAAAACCCCGTCTCTACTAAAAATTAAAAAAAAAGAAAATTAACCGGGCATGGCTGTAGGTGTCTATAATCCCAGTTACTTGGGAGGCTGGGGCAGGGAGAATTGCTTGAATCCAGGAGGCGGGGTTTAAGTGAGCCGAGATTGCGCCACTGCACTCCAACCTGGGTGGCAGATTGAGACCCTGTCCCTCTTAAAAAGAAAAAAAAAAAGAATGATGGAGGTGACATGAGAACAGGGAATTGTGGTGGGGGCCTGGGACGTTCAGGAGACAAGATGGGGTGCAAGAAATACTCTATTTTTTGACCTGGTTTAAAGTTAATAGTTTAATTTAGTCTGTGAATACTCATGAAGCTGTATATTATGATTTGGGCATTTTTAATGTTATACTTCAATAAAATGTACTCAAAAAATCTAAAAATATATACAAATACAAAAATATATACAATACAAATTATACTTCTAATAATTTCTTGGCCTTTGGATGAGGTATACTCAAAGAACATAAACAGGTTAGGCTGGCCACGCAAAATCTTAAATAGAAATTAATAATGAGGCAAAGGTAAACAATCTCTATATTACATGACACCCTTGAGCCTCTCTTTATGAATATGGGTAATTGGAAATTGTTTAGCTATAGTTTGTTGTTGGAGACACTTTTCAATTAATATTTCTATTAAGTAGGGAGAAAAACTAATTTTGCTTGTAATAAAATATTGAGCTTGAGAATTTCTAACCTGTCTTATTAGATTATTCTTTATCCTTGTTCTATATTTCTCTTTCTCTCGCTCTCTTTTTAGCTACTGCAGAAAAACATTTCTGTTCACTTAATGGATTGCAGCCCTTTTAAAAAAATTCAGATCCATCTGATATTTATCTTGATTTGGATGTCATTCAGAGTGTTTGCAATGAAAGAGATTTTCTATATGCCTCTCTAATATCTAGTATCTGTCACTGCCACTAGACTGGTATGCCCTTGGTCTTATCTTCCCTTTTGATGAAATGTTTCATGAGAATAATATGAGATGCATAATGGGCATTAAAAAATTTAATTTAAAATATTAGGTAAGACTGTTAGATTTAGACACCAGGTTTATTTACCTAAATAGAAGTAATAACCTGGTGTAATTTTAAATATGATGATTTTTATAAAACCATTAAAAAAGTGATACAGGTGGTAATTAAAGAAACCCATTTGTGATCTACATATTCATGCAAAACAAAATTCCAGAATCAAACTACTACCCAGATGGGGTCTTCAAAGACTGATTTTTGCTTTAGTGCATCTAGAGCATTCAAATATGCATAAAAACTTTTTTATATTGGTTTTTACTGATGATCAAAGAGATGGAGAATGGAAGGGGCAATTTGCCTTTTTTTAGGTAGGTGACTGTAGTGAAATATTATTGGTAATTATGGCATGTATTACACCCAGATGTTAGTTTTTTCCATTCTCCTGTTATACCCCTCTAAACCCACCAAAAGTTAACTTTCTGTAGTGCAAAGAGAAAGGTGGCTAGCTATGTCCACACCCTCAGATGCCTATACTCTGCTGCCTTCTTGAGGTTCACCTCATCTTTTCTCTGGGCCTTGATCATCTGGCCCTTATTTTCTGCAAGTATTGTTATTCAAGGATGTGCGTGTTAACAGAGTTAACTGAAAATTTGGCTGTAAAGAATTTCATGCTCCTCACCTTTTCTGCAGGTCTTTTTCTGACCTCCAGGTTGATAGTCCCTGTTTGTTTCTGTCAGGACTCTCCTCCCGTTTCAGGCTGGTCCTAAGCACTCCCTCCACTCCTTTCATTTTTGTAATGTAGAGCAATTCAGATAGGTGTTTGTTTCTCTCTCCTTGTTTAAACTAAGCTCTGGGGGGCCTCAGCATTGAAACTCAAGTGGCCTGTCAAGGTGTTTTGCTAAACAAAAGGCCATCCACTCCAGAGAGAAATGATGCTTATTCTTTGGAAGCGTAAGTGATTTCAGTCAATTCTGTTTTTTCCCCTTCCTGTTACAAATATATGAACACAAAATGTCTCAGAGGACATTTCCTTCTCATGATAACCAATCTCACTGGTGAGACACCCTGCCATTGCTTAACTAGGCAGAGTCTTTTCTTCCATTTGCAAGTTTGCTTACATAAAACTTTCTTAATCTGTGACTGACAAGAGTTAGAAGATAATGTCTTCCACTAACTATTAGTGCCAAAAAGCAGAGTAAAAAAGAGTGTTTGTAAATGTATTGTGGAATAGAAAATAATCAGCGAAATGCCAAATCTAAAAATCACTGAATCAGATTTTTATTTTATATGTAACTAAACTATAGAATTATTTAATTAGTATTTATATTTAGCTTCTATATGGCATTCAAATTTGGCTCACACCTATTGTAAATCAGTGATTCTCATTGGCTGAGTAAGATGAATTTCAGACTCTCAAGGCCTATATGTGTGTGCATATGTCACATGTGTGTGCATATGTCGCATGTGTGTGCATGTGTGTGTGTAAATTCATGCTTGTGTATGTTTAGAAAAAACTTCTCTCTACCATGCACCAACCAGCCACAATTTAATACACACACTTGCCAGTTCCACTGAGAATAACTACTGTAATCAACCATTTACATAGTGGTTAGCTCTGAGTCAACTTTTTTTACAACTGTGTTCACTGATTGAATTTAGCAATTTCGGTGCAAAATATTACATTGTTCTTGGTGCTGGCTTCAATGCTTTTAATTATTCTTGGAAAGGATGGTTTTAACTCACTACTCCCAGCCTTTGTATGTGTTAGAAAGTCCAACAAGCGAACACAAACCAAAGCAAACACACAGAGAAAAAAAACAACCAAGTAGTCTTTATCAGTCCCTTCAATAATTAAATTTTAAAATTTTATTCATTTTTCTTTGCATAGGCAATGCTTACACACAGGACATAGTTCAAAAGGCATTAGAAGGCATAGAGTAAAAAGGTACGTCTCCCTTCTATTCCTGTCCCCCGCCACTTCCAGGAGGGACAAGTGTTTTAGTTTACTTTTTTCATCAACTGTCTATGTATATGCAAGCATATCTATCTATCTCATCTATCATCTTTCTACTTTTCTGTCTGTCCAAAATCTATGCATCTTGTAAAACATTCCAAAGCAATATTTTTTAAAAATTGCTCCAAAACGTCATTGTATGGTGTCAGATTTTTTCAACCAGTCTACTACCGATGAATACTTAATTTGTTTTGAAACTTTTGCCATTTCAAACAATACTTCAGTGAACAGCCATATACAAATGTTATTTTGTGTATATGTAAGTATAATGGAAGGATAAATTCCTAGAGATGAAATTGTTGAGTACGCTGTATTGCTCTCCATAAAAGTTATACCAATTAACAGTAGTACCTGCAATGTAAACCTTATTCAGAATTACACTGTAATTATTATTGTAACTTTATCTTCACCACTATTCTAAAGCGTATATACTATCTTGCTAATGTAAGATGAAGAAATTGATGCTTGAGCTGGCTCATGACCTGCATAAAACCATACGACATGCCAAGGATTGACCATAGGATTCTGCCAAGTCAGAAGCACTTTCCAACATAGTCTCTGTTTTTCTTAAAGACAAAGAAGAAACCACTATTTTTTGAAGCATCAGGTTGTGAATCTGTTGGCAGAAGCCAGAAGGCAACTCAAGGACTTTCGTTGAGATACAGTTTTGCTACATCAAAGAAGATTCTGTTCATTTGTTCTGTTCATTCCATCCTTTAGGTGTATGGAAGCATGTGTGAATGTGTGTGTATATGTATTTGATATTAAGTACAAAAAGAAAAACTTCTGAAGATTTGCTGTGGAAGATTACCTCTGCCTCCTCTTCTGTAAAACCAAAGGTTGGTCTAGATGATCTCTCAGAGCTACATTCTAAGTAGAATTAGGTCAATCAACATAATAGAGTGTGATCTTTCTTAAATTTAAGCCCTGGATGATACATTTTAAAGAGTTTTTTATAAACCTTTTTCTGCTTTAACATGTGAAGACATGATGTTTAGTTCTTTCATAGTAATTCAGTATAATTCCTTTCCATTAGGACTATATCATTTCCAAGTATTAGGCATATTAAATGGATGCAAATCCAAGAGGGTGTATTGAGAAAGAAGAGGGTATTTGGCTGTCTGAAATTGTCTGGGCATCATAGCATGCTTCACATGATGTTGCTCGAAATGATACACATTTATCGTGGTGGCATTTACTTTGTCGTGGCATATGTGCTTTAGAAAAACATACTGATAATTGTGTGATTGGTTCTCTTGCATGTTCCAAGAAAGGGTTATAAACTGAGTTGTGCAAAGTACAGCTTGTACTTCCATAGATTTTGCAAATACTGTTTCCATTTTGTCCTTTACCCAAATTTTTTCCCTCTCAAATTAGGGTTTAAAACGTAAGTAAAGGTTTTGGAAGAAGAGTAAAAGTGAAGACCAGAAATGACTCTTTTGCTTTGTCTTCCTCATTTTGGAACTCTGTTCATGAGGAACATTTGCAGAAAAGAGTTTGAAAGCTAATCATTTTATCTCTCCCTGCTTCCAATAATGTGACTTGAAATAACTGTGTGGATTTTACACACTCAAGTTAATACTGTAATTTTTCTACAGTAGATAGATCTTTATTTATTCATTTTGGCAAAAAAAAGGATTGTTTCTTATTTCAAAAAACATCATGAGTAAAAAAAACATCTTGGCTATTTCTTTTGTTTTTTTTTTTTTGAGACGGAATCTCGCTCTGTCGCCCAGGCTGGAGTGCAGTGGCACAATCTCGGCTCACTGCATTCTGCATTCCTACTATATAGGCAAGTTTATTTTTTCCTCTTATTTAATTTCCTTATGTGTCTTTGGACTCTAAATAAGTTCAGGCCACTGGAGAAATTATAGGTGGGGATGATGAAAGTTTAGCAGTCAAATTAATGAAAGTCCAGTGCACCCAGAAACACAAACTAGAGATAAGGAATAAAAGCATAATAGAAAATATCTCCACTTTTATTTTTGGCTGTTTTCTTGCTCTTTTTCATTAAAGAAATTTTTTTCTGTTCAATTGAAGCAAAACAATATATTTTTCTTCTATGTTTCTCCTAATGGTACTGTGCCTCCAAGAAGAAGAAGAAAATAACTGAGAGATTGACTTCCTTAATATGGTTTATAGGGACTTTATATATATGAGAAATAACTTATCTTAAAAATATTCCACATGCACAAAGAAAAACTACTTTCTTTCCTTCATCTGACTCTAGTATCTTTTATTGAAAATCTCAGACCTTAATGAAAAACTACAGGTTCTAAAGGTAAAGAAAGAGAAAAAATCTGGAAGGAAGAAAAGCATAGCTGACCATACCTCAGATGGGACAGATGAAGTTGGGATCAGAGAGGGCTAAGTGAAAGCCTAGACTTGCACCCCCACTCAACCACAAAGAGTACCCCCGTGCTTTCTCAGTGGGAATCCAGGACTTTCAACTCTCAGCTATGAGAAGGTCACATATCACACCAAGGACCAGGAAAACCTCAACTTGAATGAGAAAGACAATAGATACTAACATCAAGATGATACAGATATTGGGATTATCTAATGAGAACTTTTCAATGGTCTTTATTAAAATGGTTCAAGGAGCAATCATAAACAGATTTTGTACAAATGAAAAAAATAGAAAGTATCATCAAAGAAATAAAAGATATATAAAAGATACTAATTGAAATTTTAAGACTCAACAGTACAGTAACCAAAAAACAAAAAATAAAAAATACCAAACCCCAAACCGTAGAAAACCTTACTGGATGAGGTCAGCATGAAAAAGACAAAAGAAAGAGCCAGTGACCTTGAAGATAAAAAAAATAGGAGTTACCTGACTTGAACATGAGAGATGAAATAAATAGAAAAAAAAAAAGCCTCAAGTACATTTGAGATTATAACAAAAAATCTAACATTTATGTCATCAGAGTTCCAGAAAAAGAAAAGAAAGAATGTGGGCCTGGAAAAGAATTAGAAAAAATAATGGCTGGAAATTTCCCAAATTTAGCAAAAGATATGAACCTAGTAATTCAACCAAATAGCACCTGGTCCTCAATAACCTATAGAAATAAAAAATTGAAAAAAAGGAGCTAAGCAAACCCTAAACAGGATAACCCAAAGAAATCTGTCTAAGTCATATCATGATCAAACTCCTGAAAACCAAAGATAAAGGAAGGACTTCAAAAGCAGTAAGACAGCAATGACACCTTACCTATAAGGGAAAAGAATTTGAATGATAGAGTATTTCTCATTAGATGCCATGGAGACCAGAAGGAAGCACCACAGTATTTTTCAAGTGTTGAAAGAAAATGACTGTCAACTCAGAAATCTATATCTACTGAAAATATCCTCAAGGAATGAAGGGAAATGAAGACATTCTCAGATGAAAGAAAACCAAGAGAATTTGTTACTGGCAAACCTACCCTAAAATAGTGGCTAAAACAACTTCTCTAACCATAAAATAATACAAGAAGATACCTTGGAACCCCAGGAAGGAAGAAAAGACAATGTTGAAAAGTGAAAATATGGGTCAGCACATTTTATATTTCTTATTCTCTTGAATTTTCTAAATTAATGTTCAGAGATTTCCTCTTTTGGAATTCATTAGCAGTGATCAGCTATTTTATTTAATAGGTTATCATGAAAAAGTTCAGATAAACAGTCTTTTCATATACAGATTCAATAGTTGCAGAGTTCTGTAATGTCAAGTCAAATCTTGATTTTGGAATCCAGGGTTTTAGAGTGGAGGGTACCCTTTGGATTGAAAGGAACCCTCATGTAGGGTAAGTCTAAAGAGGGAACAGAGAAACACACACATGCCCCTCTCATATGGTAAATTCTTTTAAAAAGTCACATTTCCCACAATCATTTTTGATTTGAGTAAAGTATACAAAAGCATGGAATATCTATCCTTTTCTTTTTCTTTCCCTTCTTCTTTCCTTGGCTTTTATTCTCTCTCTCCTCTTTCTCTTTCCTCTCTTCCTCCTCTCACTCTTTTTTTTATCTCTTTCTTTCTGTATTTCTCTCTGTCTTCTTCCCTCTCTCCATCCATTTCCCCCTTCTTTCCATTTTTTTCTTTCTTACAAGAGAAAAGAGGCAACAACATTCCACTATAGACCTTGAGCCCAGATTGCCTTTTTGTGCAACTCAACAGGTGCCTTCTTCGACTCAATCAGCTAAAAAGGGACTGTGG
Organism: Symphalangus syndactylus; assembly: GCF_028878055.3. NCBI lineage: Eukaryota > Metazoa > Chordata > Mammalia > Primates > Hylobatidae > Symphalangus > Symphalangus syndactylus. The sequence continues at coordinate 45,269,410 of NC_072431.2, forward strand.
GTATGTAGTATAGAAAAGTCATTTATGTTGAAATCTGCTTATTTTTCAAGCATCATTAATGATTACTGTCCATTATTATTTAAAAAAATGGAAATAACTTTTCTGATCTAGTTTTCATGTGACTTAAGTTCTATATATCCATATGATTATTTTTTTCCTATTTCAGTCTGGCTTCTCTGCTTGAATTCCACAGTACTATAATGAAAAGTAATAAAGTAATGAAAAAGTAGAATATAAAATATTATTGTTCTTTGCGGCCTTAGAGTCATTTAAGAAAACACAATTGTTAGAGTGTATGATTACTATGAACCTCGCTAAATGAATTTCTTTAGAACATAAACAATCCTTTTGTCTTGCATATCTGTGAAGCCCAAATATGTAAATAGTCAATCCCATGTAGTTTCAAAATGGTAACCTTTCAAACTGAATAGAAGAGAGATGTTTTATGAATAATGGGTGTGTGTAATTTTGGTTTCTTTCAGCATAAAGCCAACTCTGGAGAAGTCCCAGAGTGTACTCTTGCATGTACACTAATTAACTCCTTAGACACCAGTGCTCTGTTGGCTTTGGATCAAGTTTGGGATTCAAAAAGGAACAGGTTATTTAGTAATGTTGCAGGAAACCAGGCATCTTCATGAGATGGGTTTGGTCTTGTTTCAAACTGAATTATCTAGAGATGAATTGTTTATATTATTTCTCAGCATATTGCCTTTGAATGCTCTTGGGCACTCAGCTCACAATGTTGAGAAGGTGATTGATAATCAAGTATTTTAAATGGATAATCAAGATAATCAAGTATTTTACATGGATATTTTGTATATGCGTTTGGGACAGGAAACTATTATCCCATGTGTTGAACAAGTTCAGTCAATTCACAATGAGTAATCACTAAAGACATGCACAATTGGATATGGTTGACTTTATTCAAAGTTCAAGGGTACTGCTAGGGGAGAGGACTACAGTAGAGAGTTAGAGCTAGAATATGGAAATGTTGGGAGAAGAACAGTTAAAGACTGATGAATTATCACATTACCCATTAGTTTTCACTTAAAAGATAGATATATAAAATTACTTTTTTGAAATAAGAACTTTGAAAAGAAAATAACGTTGATGGCATTCTAATGGCTTGTCAAAGTAGAAGAAATGGATCAAGAAGGTACTAACCATGTTCCTTGTACAAGGTTTTATATATACTATACTATGCATGTGGAAGTATGAATTTGATTTTGCTTGTTGATATGGAGTAAATTACTCTAAGAACAGCTAGGAGGGCTTTTTCCTTCCTCATGCCAATCATTGCAATCTACTTACAAAAATTTTCCTCACCGAAACTCCACCTAATAAGGTGTCATGTTATGACTCTGATTTATGAGTGTGATTTGAGTACTTCCCAAATCAGATGGAGTGGAAAACAAGTGAGTTTGTGAATCATTGAAGAATAATTCATTTACTGGTGGTACTTTTTCTATCCAAAGGCTTGGATTTAAAATGTTGAAATAACCTCTGCCAGACTCCCAACCTTTTGCTATAGCTGTTATAACTGTGGCAAAAGTAGCTTTCACATACTGTAGCTGCTGAGTTAGCAGGAGTAGGGCAGCAGCTCTGCTCATCCCATACCACCTGATCCTGATCTGTTTCTCATGCTTCACCTTCTCCTGATGTTGTAGGGACTTTTCTTTATGTTTTCAAAAATCAAGACGTGTTTCTTTTTTGGGCAATTTTCTTGAGTCAGAAATGTAGTTAGAACTGTGACTAACAGCATTGCCTGGAATGTGCTACAAACATGATTAGATATTCATTTATCTTCCTTGTATTAGACTGCTTGTATAAGACTCAGTGTTTCGACATTCATTTCTCTTCCTTGTATAAGACTCCTTGTATAAGACTCAGTGTTCATTTAGTTTTTTTAAATTAAATCACAACAAATATATGAGTTTTTAACCATTGCAATGTGCAATAAATAAATATATCTAAAGTAGCATTAGCCTTCTAGTTTTAAATAATAATGAAATTTGTTTAGCAGTCACTAACATGAAAAGAAATGATTGGAAAAAGATATTTTGCTTGCATTTCAGTCAACTCCCTGATAATAGATGCAAAATTAAATAATGTGTTGGTGCATGTCTCATTTGGAATGAGTAAAAGAACTGGAAAAAAACTTAATGCAATTAAGCTGATTAAAATGTTGTGTCACCCTCCTGTAAGTTAAAATCATTTACTCACAGAAAAAAGTTATTACCCTGTGAAGAGCATTGGTTTTAATAACTATTTGTTGAACTCTAATGTCCGGTTTGATAAGAGTGTCTCTCCACTATGCTCAGAATTTTAAAGCCTCCAGTGACAGCAGAATCACTTTGGTTCAGAAACGTAGCAGGTGAATTGTAATTGTCCAGCCAAAGTTGGAATCAGTTCAATAGGACTGTCCCCCATGTTTATCCAATTGCAAGTAATGTCAAGAGATATGTTTGATGAAGGTGATATGATTTCTCATCTATGAAATGCTCTTCTCATTTGTTCCTTTGGGGACTCTGGCTGTCAAAAGGAAAAAAAAAAGAAAAGTTGAAAAGAGAAAATCTGTATCCAAAGAAAACTATAGAAATATCTGGTTAATCTAGGTTTTAAAGAAGATTTTATAATCTTGGTTAATATTATAAATACTTCATCCTTTTAAGTAATCCACATTTAGAAAAATACATTGCTGTAGCAATCACCAGGAATTCTGTGATGAGCAATTCTGTAGCGATCACTCCTTGTGAGTAGTGTGGAGTGAGAGCTTTTGGGCAGTCACATTTTGTGGAAAAACTCTTGGCTTCTACTTTGTTTGAATCTCTAATCTACAGTTAGCTCCCCTACCCTGGTAGCCTAAGAAAGTCTTCTAGCTCCCTAACGTTTCTATTTCTCACAGAATACCTTTGGATGTGTTCTCTCACAGATAAAATATTTTATTTTACAAAATTTTATGCTTTCAAACTGATATTGACCATGGTAGAGAAAAAGTGTGTGAAATATTCATATAAGCAATTAGCTCATTTAGTCTAACAATTAGCCATAATTAAATGTATTTTGTACCAGCTATAATTAATATTTTGTGATGTCAAAAAATCAAATTTTAAATATCTAATTTCAAAAAAGTATCTATTATTTGTATCCATTTCAAAGACAGAGGCCTACTTAATTGTGGATAACTATTTTTAAACATTTTTAACATTTAAAAAATATCTAAAGACCTACTTATCTGGACCAATATTTGGTAATTGATTATAAATTCATATTTAACTAATAAGTCAATCACATAGCTAGATTAGACTTATACTGCTTTTTTCTTTTAATCACCTTCCATTAATAATATGAAGTATTTAGGGTTTTATTTTGATTCTTTGCTGCAGTTTTGATGGTAAGCTCTATTAGCAATGTTGGTTAAGTTTTTTAAGTGGCCTTGATTTGGTGCAAAGAGCAACCCCACAGTAATTTTATTTTGGAATTTTGTGTGTGTGTGCAGCAGAGTGTATCTGCAAGGAGAGATAGTGTGTGTGAGAGAGAACCATTCCTATCAGTTGCCTTTTGAGCAATCAGCACTCACAGAGTTAAAAAATAAGCCAACAAACTGTAGAATGTTAATAAGGGAAGAAATATATTTTTGATTCTTATGAATAGTATTCTAATAACATAGAATTATTGAGTAGTTAGGAGAGATAGTTTCTTTTTCATACCTCTAAGACTACTAAGGTGCTTTAGTAATATATACTACTATAGCCGTAGCATGGGGACTCCCCATTTCTTGGATCTCCTTGTTCATTTTTTTTTTTTTTTTTGAGAGGGATTCTTGCTCTATCACCCAGGCTGGAGTGCAATGTTGCAATCTCAGCTTACTGCAACCTCCGCCTCCCGGGTTCAAGCGATTCTCCTGCCTTAGTCTCCTGAGTAGCTGGGATTACAGGCTCCTGCCACCATGCCTGACTAATTTTTGTATTTTTAGTAGAGATGAGAGTTCATTATGTTGGCCAGGCTGGTCTTGAACTCTTGACCTCAAGTGATCCATCTTGGCCTCCCAAAGTGCTGGGATTATAGGCATGAGCCACTGCACCCGGCCTCCTTGTTCATTTTTAAATAACTGCATAAACCGTAAATGTTAGGAATGCTTAAAGTATTAATAAAATAAAAGTCTGCCATCAGATTATTTCTTCTGGGAGTAAGGTATTCCCACTCAACAAGTTTACTGATTGAATAAGTGCACTCAAAATGCTAGACCCTTCTAACAAATGACCCACTCCTAAGAAAAAGGTGAGCACTTCTGTAAGCGGTGGTATACTTTTTGTTTATGAACAAGCCTTGTTAGAGTAATGAAGGTGTAATTTAATGAAAAAAATTAACAAAATTTCAGTACACCTTCTTCTAGGGACTCTCTATAAGCAAGGTATGAGGCAAATGATCAGGCACACTGCAGATGCTTTATTCCTTCCCTTTAGGAGAGTACTTCAAGAAACAAATACCATGGGTTTATCCACTTATTCTCATTTCACAGCCTGCCTCCAAAGACTGACTTTTTTTTTTTTTTTTTTTAAAGCAATGCTTAGTGCAGCAGTGAATTTTATACCAGCCTTCTAACTAGGAAAGGCTTCAGAAGAAGAAGAGAATTGAGGCCTAGGACACATGCCTAACTGTTAGGGAAAACACTCTTTCAGAAATATAAGCTAAAATAACTTCACAGGGAATAGGGTTGTGGAGGATTGAGAATTAATAGATGAACAAGTAACTCTCTGAGTGTTTGAAAAATTATATAAGAAGAATGGAGCCCAGCTGTTCTATACTTTATGAAGGCCAGACGAGAAGGAATGGACTGAACTTGAAGCAAGAATTGACAAAGGAGGTCCTTAAGTACTGGAAACACTTATGAAAGGAGCTCCTGTACTCGTCCCTTCATACACACATACACAGGCAGTTGTTAATGTCAGTGCATGGAAACCAGGCTGCAAGACCTTTTAAGGCTCTTCACAGTTTTATAGAAATTTGAAAACTAACTGAATTGGGTTATGTGACTCCATGAACAAAAAATTCTAGTAAATTATTCTGCCTTTCCAAACCCAAGTTCTTAAAGTTCTTTCAAAACAGTCAAGATATGCATAGTATCACTGGAAAGACAGCCTTCAAAGGCTTGTTACTTTCTCCTGTAGTGAAGCAAGTAGAGGGTATACAGTTAATATGCAGACATCTGGCCATTTGCAATTAGCAGCATCCACTCATTTATTCATTTTCTTTTTAAACATTCATTGAGTGGATATTTAACTGATAGAGTCTAACTAATTTCAATGAATAAAAGAGAATAAAATGTCAAAGTATATGCAACTTTGTACGTGTAGATATACATATATTTTTTATAAATTCAGATTATTTCCCTCTTTTGTACACAGCTTAGCTGTCAATCTCAGTTACTGATAAGACTGAAAAGAAATGAAGATTTATTATATTATATATAAAGTTTTATGTTCTAATTTGTTAACATATTTTTTAAGCATTGCCTATTTCACCAAAATGACATTGAAAACAAGATTTTTACTTGGTGGATACTAATTAGTGCTTTCTTCTATGTTAGACATTAAGCTGCTTTCAATTTTTCATTGCAATAAACAATCCTTAGAATAGAAACATAGTAGGAGAGCTACTAAGCCAAAGGGTAGAAACATTTTTAATGCTGCCAGATTGCCATCCAGAAATTCCATCAAGTGTATGAAACTGTCTTTTTCATTGCAACTTACCAACGTTGACTGTTAACAGTACAGCACTTAAAGTTTGAAATAACATTAAATGGTTTCTGATTTGAACAGGACTGTTGAAATTATTTAGAAGTAGGCATACTATCATGGATGTATGGGATTATTTTCCAAGATTTTAAATTAAAAAATTCCTTTAAAAATGTCTTCTATTTGGCCGGGCGTGGTGGCTCACGCCTGTAATCCCAGCACTATGGGAGGCCAAGGCGGGCGGATCACAAGGTCAGGAGATCAAGACCATCCTGGCTAACATGGTGAAACTCCATCTCTACTAAAAAAAATACCAAAAAAAAGAAAAAAAAAATTAGCTGGGCGTGGTGGCGGGTGCCTGTAGTCCCAGCTACTCGGGAGGCTGAGGCAGGAGAATGGTGGGAATCCAGGAGGCGGAGCTTGCAGTGAGCCGAGATTGTGCCACTGCGCTCCAGCCTGGACTCCGTCTCAAAAAAAAAAAAAAAAAAAAGCCATCATTTTACACACTCACATTCATTCACTAATTTGACAAATATTAACTGGCTAGTCAGTAAGTTCCTACTACGTGACAGGCTTTGACCTCTATTAAAATAATCGATGGTGAAATTTCCATGGCGTACGAGTCACTATAATATCTTGCCTAGTTTACTGTGCCAGCTTTTCTTGCTTTCCCCTGGATTCAGTCTTCATATTCATCACTATGATGGTTAATTTTATGTGCCAACTTGACTGGGCCACAGAGTGTACAGGTATTTGGTCAAACTTTTTTCTGGGCATCTCCGTGAGGGTGTTTTCCAATGAGATTACCATTTACATGGATAGACTGAGTAAAGTAGATAGATTGCCCTTCCTAACATGGGTAGTCCTCATCCAATCAGTAGAAAGTCTGAATAGATGAAAATACTTACCTTGGTCTCCAGCTTGCTCACTCACTAGACGAATCTCGGGATATGCCGTAATTGCACTAGCCAATTCCTTACAATAAATCTCTTTCTCTCTCTCCCCCCCACCCCCACACACACCCTATTGGTTCTACCCTGACTAATACACCCACTATAGCTAGAGTGATCTCCCTGCAAAAATCTAATAATTCCACTTTCCCACTTGAAACTTTTTTATTGAGTTCTCTTTGTCTTGCAGTAAACCTCAGGCCCCCTAACGTGATTTTCTTCATGACTTGGTCCCTGCTTTCCTCTCCCTCTTACTTCTTTAAAAATCTCCCTCATTTGCTACACTCTATCCATATCATAATATTTATATTTCCTTGACCGCTCTTTATCACTTCTCTGGGCCACCTTTCATGCTGTTCCAGCTTCTTAGTCATGTTCTCATCCTCTTTGCTTCCTCTCATTTCTGTTCATGTTTTAGTTCTCAGCTTACATATAATGTCTTCTAGGAATCTCTTGAAATCCCTTAAGTCTAGTTAAGGTTTCCCAGCTACTTTCCCCATGATAGTACTTGCTATATATATACCATAATTGCCTATTTCCTTACTTGACTTTTGTATTGGCATTGAACCTCTGAAGGTAGGAATGTGTTTATCATTTTAAATCTGGAATCCAGCTTCTCTCACAGTATCTGGCATAGTCTAGCTTCTTAATATGTTCTTGTTAAATAAATCAATAGAAGCAATTCATGAGATTTTAAGGTTTCCTTTATCAGCTATGTGAAATCATTGAGGTTTCAGATAAATTATTTTTTCTTGATGAACTTAGTAACTCTTTCGACAGACAGAGTCATGCTGATGGCATTGCTCACAATATTAGATGAATGCAATTGAGAAAATTAGCCACCCCTCACTACTCATCTAGTGGATAGATTATTTAGGCACAGTGATACAGTGCATACTGCCTTACCAATGACTCCTTTCCTATAACCATGGTTTATATCAGTGATTCTCAACCGGGGACAATTTTGCTGCCCAGATGACATTTGCCAATGTTTGGAGAATTTTTGATTGCTATGACTGCAGAGTGGAGGTGGGTGCTGTTCTCTAGTGGATAGAAGCCAGGGGTGCAATTAATTATTCAACATTGAACAGTGCAGCTCCCAAAACAGACTCATTGGGCCCAAAATATCCATAAGGCTGAGGTTGAGAAAACCTAGTTATATAAATTTCGAGAAAGTTTATGGAAAAGCAAGCTGTCCCATGTGATTGTCATGCTATAGTTACCTGATACCTGTGGTCTTCCCAGGTTACCACATATTATTTGACTATAGAAAGAAAAACAAAGGAATATGAACCAGGCAGCCAAATGATATGCTGTATTATTGCATAGGAGCTGTTTTGGTACTGTATTTTAACTCATTAACATTTAAAAATTGTTATGCGGCAGAAAAATAATTATGTCCTTTTAACTGTTGAAACAGAATCCATTTTTCCAAGCATACTTTTTTTAAGGACATATTGCTAAAACACCAACTGTTTTACAAGTACAGTAATCACATTGCTGTTGAGTTTATTGTGTTTTGTTAGGACACACTTTACAGTGTGGAAAATGCATTTTAAAGTAATTCTTCTGGGCACAGTTAGGGAAAAGAATAGAGGTAGGCTTTATTTTTGTGGGTGAACAATTAGCTGCATAGTGACCCCCTCTGGCAGATGAATGGTGCAGTGTAGGTGGTTTCTGGAAAGTTTGGCATCTGAATCTTTCACTTTCACTTGAAGAAATGAGGAAGATTAAGAAGGAAAATGGGAACTAGAGAAAACTTAAGGGGCTCTCAATACTTCAGTCCCTTTCAAGAGAATAATTTATTTTGTTCATGAACAGTAGTACTGTTGTGGCCTTTCATTTTCCACACCCATCACCCTTTAATGCACTGGTCCTTAATCTGTTTTTTATGGACCTACATGTCTACATATGGAATTTTGGGAGGTTTCTGGATCACTGTAAACATATGTAAATTTGGTGGGTATGGAAATTCAAAAATTATTCCAATGTGAGGTGTTCATACTTTATCAGATTCTCAAGGGGGTCATGACTACACAATATTTAAGAGACAGTTCTTTAGGAAATGCACACATTCTACTGCAAATGGGACCTGGAAGTTTCTGTGGCTTTAGGAGAAAGTGTAGAATGTTTAAAAGGGAGCTGCTTAATCAGTGAGCAACAGCTCCTCTGTTTGTAGACCTGGAGTGAGATATCTGGAACCTAAGATTTGTTTTGCTCTTTTTATTCTATCTCTATACAAATGGTCCCGGAGGGTCTCAATCTCTACACTAACAGGTGACTTCCAGACCTCTGCTTCTCTGTTACCAAAGATGAGTTGTAACTCTTTTGATTCATTCAACTCTGCCTTCACCTAATTTTTCAGCCTGGAAAATAAATTCATTTACATTAATATGTATTTTTCTTATGAGAGATTTAGTGTAGTTTGGGATTAAATATAAGAAAAATGTATACATAATAAAAGAGTGCAGTGTAGCTTCATGTGTTCTTGCTACATGAGATAATTCTGGTCTGGTCTTGATTATGAAAGCTGCCTTGGGCTCACTCATATGCTCTTGAAAAGGTTAAAGTCGGCCTTCTTCCAGCTTCATGTGGCCAGGTGCACTACCGTCTCTCCACATCATCAGCCTGTGTGTGGAACAGAGGGGGAGGGCATCAGTGGCTCCCAAAGTTTACTTTGGAAACATGCAAATTTGCTTTCTTCTGTGATATAATTGAGCAATAACCGGACATGTACTAATCCCCAATTTCCCTTTCTTTAGAAGTTGCCAGTTGTGTCTGACTCTCTATTCCAGTGTAGTTTGAAGAGTCACGTTCACTAGACTGCCTACTGTGGGGGTGGGGCAAGGCAGAGGGACTGCTGTGTTATTAATATAATATTTTCCTACCCTCGACATTTCTATGTCCTTGAGAGAAGATTATGTGATTTAAGTTTGTATTGTCACAATGCAGTGAGGGCTTCTAGACTCATACATAGGTAAACTCTGATCATCAGAATAGTAAAAGATGGCAAGCTTATGTTAAAACAAACTGACTATGCATCCTACTATGAATTATATTCATTGTGAATTGGAGATACTTATTCAGTGCTACAATCAGGAAACTTTTCTCTCATATTAGTTCCTGATTGTAAATTATGGATTTACAATGTTAGATCTGTGAAGAAACTGAAAAATATAAATATTAAACGATGGGGTTAGTATAGTGCTATATTTTCCTCAATACCTTATTTAGATTTCTTCTGAGGATATTGGAAAACCAAGTACCATATTATTCAGTGGTCTCCCATGGAACTGAGAATTAAGTGTGGGTCACTAGGATGAGACCTGGATGCAATCTTTCTTTTTAATTTTAATATCTTTCAAAAAATCTTTGCTTATAAGGACCATGGTTCAGAAAACTATATGGCTCATGTAAAGTGTGAGAAGACTTTTGTGTTTAAAAGTGATTTTAGCTATTTAGCTTAAAACAACATTGGAGCTTGGGAGAGAACTCAGTTCAACTTTTGCAGGTGAGGAAGCACTTGGGAGCAAAGGTTAACTTAGGTTATAACTGCATTAGCATCCACTAACAAAGTATTAAGGCTCCACATTATCCTGGTCGTTCTACTGGGCATTGCACCAAGTTGGTTAAACAAACACAATGGGAACCACACCAAATTATCTACTTAAGGCCAGGAACATGCCCCTTTGACGTATAATTTACATCAGTGCAAGTAGTGTATCAGTAACGTGAATATAATTAAGTGGCAGCAGTAGTAATAGTACTCACAGTCCTTATTTGGGGTTCAAATTGATTTAAGAACACATTCTTTTCTTTCTTTCTTTTTTTTATTATACTTTAAGTTCTAGGGTACATGTGCACAGCGTGCAAGTTTGTTACATATGTATACATGTGGCATGTTGGTGTGCTGCACCCATTAACTAGTCATTTACATTAGGTATATCTCCTAATGCTATCCCTTCCCCTTCCCCCAACCCCACAACAGGCCCCGGTGTGTGATGTTCCGCTTCCTGTGTCCGAGTGTTCTCATTAGAACACATTCTTTCAAACTGTATTATTCTTAAACTACTTCAGCCTCAGGAAAGCCTTTTAGAAATATTCTTATTTTCAATGTTTTAATTTCAATGACTGTTCTAGGTATTTACTGAGTGCTATTATATATATATATATATGTATATATATATATATGCTGCATAGAAACTGGTAGCATGTGGAACTTGCGCTCTCACAAAATAAACTGGAAGACAAAACATATGCTATGAAAAGCTAAGTAAAGTAAGCATTTTAGTTTGCTACTTAAGATGACAGTCTTTAAGATAATAATGCAAGACATGTGACAAAGCTAGACATGCTTAATTGTTACAGGATTTCAGAGGAGGGAGAGAGAAAGCTTCAAGCTATGGTAGAGATAATTCTATTGGTGCAGGGTGGTAGGATTTGAGTTCACTTTTGAAGAGTGTGGATTCTCAAATAGGTGAAGTAGAGAAAAGTAGCCTTTCTAGTATTAGAAGAGCTTGAGCAAAAGACATTGCACAATATGCTTGGAAGACAGTACAGAAAGAGTTCAACCGTGGCGAAAGTTTTCGAAGGTAATTCAGCCAAGGTAGGTTGGATACTGACTGTAGGAGACCTTGAATGACAAGCTAAGGAGTTTGCAGTTTAGCTTCTGTTCGACTCTGGGCCACTGAAGATTATTCAAATGCCCTGTGCCTGGTTACATTCTTTTGATAACCTTGCACATTCCACTCTCTCCTTTTGGTATAGAAATGTAGACCCAGAGAAAGCACAAAAATCACTAAGTTAAATGAAGGTAAGACTCGAGGCTAGCAAGAAACAACAACGAAATTTATTTTTCCTAATCTAAAACAGGTTGATAGCATATCCTTTACAGGAATGAGCTAACTATGGGTACACTGTTCTCCAGCAATCATTGTCTAAACACACCACTCCATTCACCGAGGTCTCTTGTGTGCATAGTGCTGGTCGAGGTGTTTATTTTAGCCCACAGTTAACTGCACGTTGCACCTACTATCAATCCCAGTCATAGGTGTGTCTCTTCATTGCCATTTAAAGGTCTTCTGAAAGTGAAATATATATTATTTCTCTCCTTTATTTCACAGGCAAAAGTCCTTGTTTAGAGCCAGAAAGGGATGCTGACTATGAACTATTAACATTCTTTTAAGAATTACCTCCTAATTTGAAAAAGTCAATAACTGTTGGTGTTGTTCAAGATTATAATTTCACCTCAAAATAGAAGAATCAGTGTTTTTATAATGACAAGGACCAGTGGCCTCATTACTGAATAATATTGGAGTTTTCAAAAACAAGGAGGTAGATTCTACAGATTATAATCTAGTGAGTATAAAGTTACTTTAAGCAAAAGTTCTAGAATGACTCATTTAACTGTAGTTTGTGAGTGTTTCAAAGATGAACCCTTGATCAATTTTAGCTAATATGCTGGAAACAGTTTATCCAAGACTGATCTCATAGACTGTTTTCTTTTATTCACATCTTCTTTTCTGCAATTCATTTAGTAATTTTATTTTTTTGACAGGGTCTTGCTCTGTCACCCAGGCTGGAGAGTAGTGGTGTGATCATGGCTCACTGCAGCCTCAATCTTCTGGGCTCAAGAAATCCTGCTGCTTCACCTCACAAGTAGCTGGGACTACAGGTGCACACCACCATACCCTACTAATTTTTATTTTTTATTTTTAGTAGAGACAAGGTCTTGCTATGTTGTCCAGGCTGCTCTCAAATTCCTGAGCTTAAGCAGTCCTCCTGCCTTGGCCTCCCAAAGTCCTGGGATTACACGTGTGATCCACCATGCCTGGCTCATTCAGTAAATATTTCTAAGTCTACCTCTGTATCAGACACAATACTAGATCAATATATATCATGGGAGCACAGACATGGCTCCTGCCCTTATGAAGCTTATGTTTTACTATAAGCAATGCACCCAAAGAAAACTGAAAACAAACAGTAAGACCACCCTGCAGAAATAAGCACGTGAAGACATGGAAAGGAATTTAAAATGCCAATATATTTAACAAAGGAACAAAAAAGGACTGAGGAAAAGATTGTTGGAGATGTATATGTGTCATTGTTTAAAACAATTTGTATATTGAACATTACATGTTATGTGACCTTCTTGTTACAGTAGGCTGGTTTGTGGTAACAAGTGGACTCAAAACTTCTTAGGTTTAACACAGTAGAAATTTCTATCCATCTCTGGTAATAGTCCTGGAAAGTGTTCAGGCAGGCAGGATAGCTCTGCTCTTTGTAGTCATCCAGGGAACTGGGCAAATTCAATATTGTAGTCCTGTCATCCTTTATAGTAGGGATGTAAGGTTTCTCCATCTTGGCTCTATTGACATTGTTTTCGAGGAGTAATCTGTGCACTGTAGGATGTTTAGTAGCATCCTTGGCCTCTACTCACTAGATGCCAGTAGCATCCCTCAGTAATGGTAACCCAAAATATCGCTATTCTTGCTAGATGTCTTTGCTAGAGGGAAAAAATGTCTGCTGCTCTAGGGCCTCATTGCTATTTGCCATCAGCAGATAGAAGTTGAACAATAGCACAGAAGAGGCATACCGATTCCCTTACAAGCTCAAATCCAGAAACGGCAGATATCTCTTCCACTCGTCCTTTGGAGAGAAGTAAGCCATGTAGCCACATCTAACTTCAAGGGGACTGGGAAATGTGGCCTATTCATGTACCCAGCTACAATCTTGTTATCATGGATGAAAAAAGAAACATATTTTGTTTGATTACTAGTGGCCTCTAACACACATTTTAAGGAACTAAAAGCTATAATTTTCCAATAGCTTGGGAATCTCTGAACCCTTGCTGCTAGCTTGTGTATGCTTGAGTTATACTTGGTGAAAGAACAGTCTTGTCCCTGGATCATTCACTGCTCAGATTTTTTCTTCTGAATGTTAGTGGACAGAGTCACCTATAGGCTACAAGCTTAGTTAAGGTCACTGTAATCCCAAGGAAGCTCTCAAAATTGGGAGATCATAGACACTGTGCTCCAGCCTGGGCGAAAGAGTGAGACTTCATCTCAAAAAAAAAATTATTTTTTCATACATGATACTCTTACAAATATAATTTTAGTTGAATCATTGACTATTTTTAAATACTTTTTTTTGTAAAAGCCAAAGCCTTTTTTTCTTCTGCACCAACGTAGAAAAAAGTCTCAACTCTTTGTTCTTTTTCAACTTTTATTATATGTTCAGGGGGTACATGTGCAGATTTGTTACATAGAATTTTACCTTTTAAAGGAAGAAAATAGAAAATTACTTCCCATGGAAAACTGAAGTATAATACTTATACAACTATTAGAATAGATAAATTTTTTATTCAGTGTGAATGAACTATTTCAACACTGTGGCAATAAAACATTAGAGTAGATCTGCTGAGAAGAATTTTATCTACTTGGCACTCGAAATCTCTAACAAACAGAGACAGAGGAAGAGGGAGAGGAAGGAGTAGGGAAGAATGGAAAGGGAAGGTGGGAGAGAGAGAGAGAGAGAGAGAGACAGATTTTCCTTGGTGGTGTGTTCAGCTATTCATGAAGGGAGGACCAGGTGAGATAGGTGACTCTTCAGTGTTTTCTTCTGCTTTCGTGGTATGAATATGGCATACATACGTTCAGATGAAACACATTTTAACTAATATATACATTATTCCAGAAGTCTATTCCTTTGAGTAAAGAGATTTTGGATAGCCCTGACCACACTGTAGGATTTGGTGAAATTCTTATTTCCAATTAGGTTTATTTGGGGCTAACATTTGCTTTCAAAGAATTCCTGTCCGGATATAAACTTTGATGTTAATGGAATTGTCATTCTGGACATTTTTGTCAGGTAAGCTATAGGACACACTCTCAGCTAAATATTTGTTGTCTTCTTAATACTAAAGCCTTAAATTCGTGCTCAAGCAGGTTCCTTGCCAATTTCTAAAGAAGTATTTCATATCACACATGCTTATATAATCATGTACTAGAATGTTAAAAGCCACCTTTTCACCACTTTTGACTTCGTGTGTTCTTTTTGGCAATGCATGCTCCAGAAGCCTGCTTCCCAGATCTGTTATTTCATCTGGAGCTAAGATTCTTATTAATAAACGGTGCCATAGACCCACCATTGGAAAACATCTCTTTAGGGCGTAACTTGGCACTTACAGATTCATGCAGAGCAACAGGATGTGACAATTTAGGACAAGAAAACAATGGTATATATTGTACTACAATAGACTTTGACATGATAGAAGCAAGTTGAAGGGGCCAAATGCCAAGGCACTTGTTCTCTAAGGAGTCAGCACCAATTTTCCTGATACTGTAGTGCTGTGTTCAAAGCAAGAAATGAAGACTTTAAGTTTTTTTAGTTTATTTGAAACTGTAGTAACTGGTCAAACTCTTTAATCTCTTAATTTGTAGAAAAAGAATAGTCACAAGTTAGACCATAGTTGCAGAGTATAAGTTTCAGTGGGTTAGCTAATTATCAAGGATATTAATTATCCAATGGCTTTGAAAGCAACTGGCATCTTGAGTGAATGAGAAAAATTTAAGGGAGAAAAATACCATGCTTATGGTGGAAATACATAGTGACATGAAAGTGCCCGGTTACAGTTACTTGTTTATAGTATCCTATTTTCCAAAGCGCATGTTCCAACCTTTCTCACTTATTTCAAAACCCAATCCTCTGCTCTGTGCTCCAGCCCCTCGCCGTTTCCTTTGCAGATTACCTTAGACATTCTATCTCAAGCTCCCTCAATTTTACACCATTACAATCTCTTGTTTTTTTTTTTCTTCTTTCTTCATTTTGAGGAAAAAATGTTCCCCTATCCTTCCTTATTGTGCCTTCTATGCCATATATAGTGCAATTTAGTGCATCTGCCAGGACCCTGGTACTTTTAACTTCTGTTTTCAATGGTCTTCTCCCAGCCTGCAGGACAGGATGTGAAAGAATACTCCAAATCCTGTAAGCAAACTTGTACAAGCTACATAGTCTTGTTTCTTCTTCCTTCTTTACATTCTTAGTCTCCAATATTTCATCTTTCAAAAATTTCTTAGTTTTTTGCAAAATAAGTTTTAGATGGTATCATCTTAGGTTTTTCATACACTTGTTCAACTATTCTGTTTCATCCTTTAATTCTTTTTCCTCTTCTAATTTTCCAAATGTTGGTATTTTCCAAAGTTCAGTCCCTGATTATCATCAGCCTATTTTTCCATGTTGGCAATATCAGGCACACTCAACTCTTACCTCTAAGTGGATGACTAGTAATGATGTTATTGCCACACTTCATATCTTACTGGAGATTCTGTTCTACACTGGGAATTTTCTGCTGCAAATCTCTAAATGCAGCATGCTCCGAACAAAAATGCAACTTCTGTGGTGGGGGGAGGGAAGCATTAGGAGATACACCTAATGTAAATGACAAGTTAACGGGTGCAGCACACCAACATGGCACATGTATATATGTGATAAACCTGCACGTTGTGCACATGTACCCTAGAACTTAAAGTATAAAAAAAAAAAGAAATGAAAAAAAATGCAACTTCTTCCACATTTCCCTAAACCTCCTCATGTTCCTGACTCCCTCAGCTTCTGCATTCAATCACTTGCTAACTTTTCAAAAGCTTACTTTCATGCCTCTTTCTCACTCTTCTTACCTCTCTCAGCACATTCTTAATTAAATTTGTCCTATTTTACTAATTTTCCAAATGATCTTTCTGTCTTCTTTTCCTCCCAATTTAATTTTCATACTATTGCCAAGTTAGATTTCTAAAATCATTGTTTCACACAAAAATTTTCAATGGACTTTCCCTATACACTGGGTATAACCGAAAACGTTTAGCTTGACATTGAACTCATCCTTTCTTGCCACAGTAGGAGAGTATAATACATCTTAAGTGTTCTTATGAGATTAACTAACCCATCATGAAATCAGGAAAACAAAATTTGAGTTGGCTGGGAATATTTGCTCTCCTCATTGTCATAATTTTGCTTTGAAATACTTTATAAAATCATTGGGTATATGATTTCTTTTGGAATTGATATCAGTTTAATATAGATCTTCAGTGTTTATCAGCCTAGATTAAGATTTTTTTTTTTTAACAATTTGCCCTAAACCACAATTCCATTTTATTACTATACTATTTAAACTCCTTTTCATGTGTAAAAACAAAACATCTTGGCTCTAGTTAGGATGGTTGTCTTTATTCAAAATAATAACTGAAGCTGATATGATCATTATCTTTCCAGTATAATTAACAATGATAAAAGTAATAAATGATACTCATTTTATAATCAGATAATTTTCCTACTAGTTAGAATGAATTATGGTTTTGTTAAGTGTCATACTGGCATCTAGAAACTGACTAATCCAAATACTAAAAAATGTTTATAGAGGCAGCCTTCATTGCACTTTTTAATTCAAAAGCAAGTGGCATAGAAGTCAACCAGAAAGACAACAATCATTATTACTTCAACACCTTTTGTATTCTCTTACCCACCAAATTTCCTAACCAGACAAAACTAGAAATATAACCTGGAAAGGAATCCCTTTCTAAATCAAATTACATGAAGAATTTAATTCACTATGCTTTTTGGTAAATGGGTTGGAATAGTTGCCTCAAACTGTCACTCCTTGAAAATGTACTTGTCCTAGACAAGGTGGCTGATGTCACGGTTAGAAGTTCACTTCCTGGGAGAGGTTTACAATTGAAGCTGAGGTGTATCTGATTCAGCCCTTAGGCAGAAAAACTGGATGAAGCAGTTTTTCCTCTTTCTCTTTTACAGACTGTGTGATTTGTGCAACAGCTTTGGCTTGGCAAATAGGGAAGTGTCAGAGCTAAATAGCTTTACTCTAAGGGCATGGTGTGCCTGTGTTTCTCAACTCACTGATATCCAAATCCAGGACCATTTTACTTCAAGTGGAATACACACACAGAGCAAACATTCTCAAGGTCAGGTATACCTGTTCTTTGTATTCCACGGCAAGAACCATTTTCCTTGTTCAGAAACAGGCAAATAACTCATTTGTGCTTCAGAATGTAAACTCCATGAAAAAAAACACGTTCAAAGAACCACTTTTTAAAAAGAAGATGTTATGCAATCAGTATTTATGGGATTATCAAATATGTGAGAGCTAGGGGGAGGGTGGTAGCCCTGGTTTACCTTCATGAGTGCATGATTGGCAATCTGTTATACTTGTGGGATGGCCAGATATCTAAGACATACGGAAGGGAACAATTGAAGCAAATAACTGTATAATTCAAGCAATATTCTCTGACTTTTCTTCAATTACTTACAGTATTTCAAACAGCAATAAAGGTGGGGCCTGAGTTATTTGGGCTATTTCTTCCTTTTCTATTTTCTTTTGGTGGAATAAGTAAAAGTAAGCGATGTGCTTTGTGTGTGTGTGTGTGTGTGTGTGTGTGTGTGTGTGTATTACTGTTATTGTTATATTTTGCAGTTGGACAGAGCTGTTTTTTTTTTTTTTTTGAGTAAACAAGATTCAGCAACTTAAAGAGGACCTGAGTTGTCCAAATGCCTGTTCTGGAATGGGGAAGTGTGGATTTTTCCTTTTCACTGTATTTTATGCTATTAGAGACAGATGCACAATTATGGATGGCTGTATTGTATACCTGCACAGGCTCAGGAGACACCACTGGGATCCCCTCAACTTCTTTTTTTTTATTATTATACTTTAGGTTTTAGGGTACATGTGCACAATGTGCAGGTTTGTTACATATGTATCCATGCGCCATGTTGGTTTGCTGCACCCATTAACTCGTCATTTAACATTAGGTATATCTCCTAATGCTGTCCCTCCCTGCTCCCCCCAACCCACAACAGTCCCCGGAGTGTGATGTTCCCCTTCCTGTGTCCATGAGTTCTCATTGTTCAATTCCTACCTATGAGCGAGAACATGAGGTGTTTGGTTTTTTGTCCTTGCAATAGTTTACTGAGAATGATGTTTTCCAGTTTCATCCATGTCCCTACAAAGGACATGAACTCATCATTTTTTATGGCTGCATAGTATTCCATGGTGTATATGTGCCACATTTTCTTAATCCAGTCTATCGTTGTTGGACATTTGGGTTGGTTCCAAGTCTTTGCTATTGTGAATAAGTGCCACAATAAACATACGTGTGCATGTGTCTTTATAGCAGCATGATTTATAGCCCTTTGGGTATATACCCAGTAATGGGATGGCTGGGTCAAATGGTATTTCTAGTTCTAGATCCCTGAGGAATCGCCACATTGACTTCCACAATGGTTGAACTAGTTTACAGTCCCACCAGCAGTGTAAAAGTGTTCCTATTTCTCCACATCCTCTCCAGCACCTGTTGTTTCCTGACTTTTTAATGATGGCCATTCTAACTGGTGTGAGATGGTATCTCACTGTGGTTTTGATTTGCATTTCTCTGATGGCCAGTGATGAGGAGCATTTCTTCATGTGTTTTTTGGCTGCATAAATGTCTTCTTTAGAGAAGTGTCTGTTCATGTCCTTTGCCCACTTTTTGATGGGGTTGTTTGTTTTTTTCTTGTAAATTTGTTTGAGTTCATTGTAGATTCTGGATATTAGCCCTTTGTCAGATGAGTAGGTTGCAAAAATTTTCTCCCATTCTGTAGGTTGCCTGTTCACTCTGATAGTAGTTTCTTTTGCTGTGCAGAAGCTCTTTAGTTTAATGAGATCCCATTTGTCAATTTTGGCTTTTGTTGCCATTGCTTTTGGTGTTTTAGACATGAAGTCCTTGCCCACGCCTGTGTCCTGAATGGTATTGCCTAGGTTTTCTTCTAGGGTTTTTATGGTTTTAGGTCTAACATTTAAGTCTTTAATCCATCTTGAATTAATTTTTGTATAAGGTGTAAGGAAGGGATCCAGTTTCAGCTTTCTACATATGGCTAGCCAGTTTTCCCAGCACCGTTTATTAAATAGGGAATCCTTTCCCTATTGCTTGTTTTTGTCAGGTTTGTCAAAGATCAGATAGTTGTAGATATGTGGCATTATTTCTGAGGGCTCTGTTCTGTTCCATTGATCTATGTCTCTGTTGTGGTACCAGTACCATGCTGTTTTGGTTACTGTAGCCTTGTAGTATAGTTTGAAGTCAGGTAGCGTGATGCCTCCAGCTTTGTTCTTTTGGCTTAGGATTGATTTTGTGATGTGGGCTCTTTTTTGGTTCCATATGAACTTTAAAGTAGTTTTTTCCAATTCTGTGAAGAAAGTCATTGGTAGCTTGATGGGGATGGCATTGAATCTATAAATTACCTTGGGCAGTATGGCCATTTTCATGATATTGATTCTTCCAACCCATGAGCATGGAATGTTCTTCCATTTGTTTGTATCCTCTTTTATTTCATTGAGCAGTGGTTTGTAGTTCTCCTTGAAGAGGTCCTTCACATCCCTTGTAAGTTGGATTCCTAGGTATTTTATTCTCTTTGAAGCAATTGTGAATGGGAGTTCACTCATGATTTGGCTCTCTGTTTGTCTGTGATTGGTGTACAAGAATGCTTGTGATTTTTGTACATTAATTTTGTATCCTGAGACTTTGCTGAAGTTGCTAATCAGCTTAAGGAGATTTTGGGCTGAGACGATGGGGTTTTCCAGATATACAATCATGTCTTCTGCAAACAGGGACAATTTGACTTCCTCTTTTCCTAATTGAATACCCTTTATTTCCTTCTCCTGCCTGATTGCTCTGGCCAGAACTTCCAGCACTATGTTGAATAGGAGTGGTGAGAGAGGGCATTCCTGTCTTGTGCCAGTTTTCAGAGGGAATGCTTCCAGTTTTTGCCCATTCAGGATGATATTGGCTGTGGGTTTGTCATAGATAGCTCTTATTATTTTGAGATACATCCCATCAATACCTAATTTATTGAGAGTTTTTAGCATGAAGGGTTGTTGAATTTTGTCAAAGGCCTTTTCTGCATCTATTGAGATAATCATGTGGTTTTTGTCTTTGGTTTTGTTTATATGCTGGATTACATTTATTGATTTGCGTATGTTGAACCAGCCTTGCATCCCGGGGATGAAGCCCACTTGATCATGGTGTATAAGCTTTTGGATGTGCTGCTGGATTCGGTTTGCCAGTATTTTATTGAGGATTTTTGCATCAATGTTCATCAAGGATATTGGTCTGAAATTCTCTTTTTTGGTTATGTCTCTGCCAGGCTTTAGTATCAGGACGATGCTGGCCTCATAAAATGTGTTAGGGAGGATTCCCTCTTTTTTTCTCGATTGGAATAGTTTCAGAAGGAATGATACCAGTTCCTCCTTGTACCTCTGGTAGAATTCAGCTGTGAATCCATCAGGTCCTGGACTCTTTTTGGTTGGTAAGCTATTGATTATCGCCACAATTTCAGAGCCTGTTATTGGTCTATTCAGAGATTCAACTTCTTCCTGGTTTAGTCTTGGGAGAGTGTATTTGTCGAGGAATTTATCCATTTCTTCTAGATTTTCTAGTTTATTTGCATAGAGGTGTTTGTAGTATTCTCTGATGGTAGATTGTATTTCTGTGGGATCGGTGGTGATATCCCCTTTTTCATTTTTTATTGCATCTATTTGATTCTTCTCTCTTTTCTTCTTTATTAGTCTTGCTAGTGGTCTCTCAATTTTGTTGATCTTTTCAAAAAACCAGCTCCTGGATTCATTAATTTTTTGAAGGGTTTTTTTGTGTCTCTATTTCCTTCAGTTCTGCTCTGATTTTAGTTATTTCTAGCCTTCTGCTAGCTTTTGAATGTGTTTGCTCTTGCTTTTCTAGTTCTTTTAATTGTGATGTTAGGGTGTCAATTTTGGATCTTTCCTGCTTTCTCTTGTGGGCATTTAGTGCTATAAATTTCCCTCTACACACTGCTTTGATTGTGTCCCAGAGATTCTGGTATCTTGTGTCTTTGTTCTTGTTGGTTTCAAAGAACATCTTTATTTCTGCCTTCATTTCATTATGTACCCAATAGTCATTCAGGAGCAGGTTGTTCAGTTTCCATGTAGTTGAGCGGTTTTGAGTGAGTTTCTTAATCCTGAGTTCTAGTTTGATTGCACTGTGGTCTGACAGACAGTTTGTTATAATTTCTGTTCTTTTACATTTGCCGAGGAGAGCTTTACTTCCTACTATGTGGTCAATTTTGGAATAGGTGTGGTGTGGTGCTGAAAAAAATGTGTATTCTGTTGATTTGGGGTGGAGAGTTCTGTAGATGTCTATTAGGTCCACTTTGTGCAGAGCTGAGTTCAATTCCTGGATATCCTTGTTAACTTTCTGTCTCGTTGATCTGTCTAACAAAATCACTCAGCGTTTGCTTGTCTGTAAAGTATTTTATTTCTCCTTCACTTATGAAGCTTAGTTTGGCTGGATATGAAATTCTGGGTTGAAAATTCTTTTCTTTAAGAATGTTGAATATCGGCCCCCACTCTCTTCTGGCTTGTAGAGTTTCTGCCGAGAGATCAGCTGTTAGTCTGATGGGCTTCCCTTTGTGGGTAACCCGACCTTTCTCTCTGGCTGCCCTTAACATTTTTTCCTTCATTTCAACTTTGGTGAATCTGACAATTATGTGTCTTGGAGTTGCTCTTCTTGAGGAGTATCTTTGTGGCGTTCTCTGTATTTCCTGAATCTGAATGTTGGCCTGCCTTGCTAGTTTGGGGAAGTTCTCCTGGATAATATCTTGCAGAGTGTTTTCCAACTTGGTTCCATTCTCCCAGTCATTTTCAGGTACACCAATCAGACATAGGTTTGGTCTTTTCACATAGTCCCAAATTTCTTGGAGGCTTTGTTCATTTCTTTTTATTCTTTTTTCTCTAAACTTCCCTTCTTGCTTCATTTCATTCATTTCATCTTCCATCACTGATACCCTTTCTTCCAGTTGATCACATCGGCTACCAAGGCTTCTGCAATTTTCGCGTAGTTCTCGAAACTTGGCTTTCAGCTCCATCAGCTCCTTTAAGCCCTTCTCTCCATTGGTTATTCTAGTTATCCATTCGTCTAATTGTTTTTCAAAGTTTTTAACTTCTTTGCTTTTGTTCTGAATTTCCTCCCATAGCTCGGAGTAGTTTGATCGTCTGAAGCCTTCTTCTCTCAACTCGTCAAAGTCATCCTTGGTCCAGCTTTGTTCCGTTGCTGGTGAGGACCTGTGTTCCTTTGGAGGAGGAGAGGTGCTCTGCTTTTTAGAGTTTCCAGTTTTTGTGCTCTGTTTTTTCCCCATCTTTGTGGTTTTATCTACTTTTGGTCTTTGATGATGGTGATGTACAGATGGGTTTTTGGTGTGGATGTCCTTTCTGTTTGTTAGTTTTCCTTCTACCAGACAGGACCCTCAGCTGCAGGTCTGTTGGAGTTTACTAGAGGTCCACTCCAGACCCTGTTTGGCTGGGTGTCAGCAGCGGTTGCTGCAGAACAGCGGATTTTCATGAGACCACAAATTCAGCTGTCTGATAGTTCCTCTGGAAGTTTTGTCTCAGAGGAGTACCCTGCTGAGTGAGGTGTCAGTCTGTCCCTACTGGGGGGTGCCTCCCAGTTAGGCGGCTCGGAGGTCAGGGACCCACTTTAGGAGGCAGTCTGTCCGTTCTCAGATCTCCAGCTGCGTGCTGGGAGAACCACTACTCTCTTCAAAGCTGTCAGTCAGACAGGGACATTTAAGTCTGCAGAGGTTCCTGCTGAATTTTTGTTTGTCTGTGCCCTGCCCCCAGAGGTGGAGCCTACAGAGGCAGGCAGGCCTCCTTGAGCTGTGGTGTGCTCCACCCAGTTAGAGCTTCCTGGCTGCTTTGTTTACCTAAGCAAGCCTGGGCAATGGTGGGCACCCCTCCCCCAGCCTCACTGCCGCCTTGCAGTTTGATCTCAGCCTGCTGTGCTAGCAATCAGCGAGACTCCGTGGGCATAGGACCCTCCCAGCCAGGTGCGGGACACAATCTCCTGGTGTGCCGTTTTCCAGGCCCATTGGAAATGCACAGTATTAGGGTGGGACTGACCCGATTTTCCAGGTCCCGTCTGTTACCCCTTTCTTTGACTAGGAAAGGGAACTCCCTGACCCCTTGCACTTCCCAAGTGAGGCAATGCCTCGCCCTGCTTCAGCTCGCGCACAGTGTACTCCACCGACTCTCCTGCACCCACTGTTTGGCACTCCCTAGTGAGATGAACCCGGTACCTCAAACGGAAATGCAGAATCACCCGTCTTCTGTGTCGCTCAGGCTGGGAGCTGTAGACCAGAGCTGTTCCTATTTGGCCATCTTGGCTCCACCTCCCCTCAACTTCTTAGTCATGAATGATGCCCTATTGTTTCCTTTCAGGTTTTGCCACTTCACATCTCTTACTTTTTTCCCCCTTAGTTTTATGTAAATGGTGTGGATAATGGAATGAAATGGTTTCCATGGAGCTGAACAAATATAGGTCATATTATAAGGGACTCTTCCTCTCTTGATGTACACAGATGAATTTGCATATAGTTTTAATTATTTAGTTTTATATGTAGGACAGAAACCATGAACAAAGTTGAACTTTTTGTGGGGTAGACTTCCACTTTCCCTTATAAAATATATCTGTGTTGATACAATAAAAATTCAAACTACACAAAAACACTGTAATTTAGTAGAGAGAAAAATCAGATGGGACATCTGTTTTTAAAACACATTTTAATTACCTTCTAGTTGAGTCACTATATGGTTTACTTCTCTGTGCATCAGCTTTATTATTTTATTTTTTATTTATTTTTTGAGACAGAGTCTTACTCTGTTGCACAGGTCAGAGTGCAGTGGCCTGATCTCGGCTCACTGCAACCTCCACCTCCCAGGTTTAAGAGATTCTCATGCCTCAGACTCCCCAGTAACTGGGACTACAGGCTTGTGTCACCGTGCCTGGTTAATTTTTGTATTAGATGGGGTTTCGCAATGTTGGCCAGGCCAGTCTCAAACTTCTGGTCTCAGGTGATCCACCCGCCTTGGTCCCCCACAGTGCTGAGATTACAGGTGTGAGCCACTGAACCTGGCCCATCAGCTTTAAAATTGTAAATTTACTTGTCTTTTTAAGCCTTCTGTACATCTAAGGAACCCCTCTTCATTTATTTGTGCATTACTTAATAATTCAACAAATAAGCTTTGGATCCAGATGGACATGAAATTGAATTCTAGTTCTACTTCATACAGACTTTCAGTTGGGAAAGTTAATGAGCCTCACTAAATGTAAATTTCTTCATGTGAAATGGGATGATCATACTACCTTACAAAGTTGTTGTAATGAAGAAGTATATGTGTGACAATGTCTGCCATATGACAGGTGCTATAGCAACTGTTTTAGATAGTTTGGGCTACGATAACAAAATGCCATACACTGAATGACTTATAAACAACAGAAATTTATTTTTCATAGTTTCAGAGGCTGGGAATTCCAAAATCAAGGCACCAGCAGATTCTGTGTCCTGGTGATGATGGCCTACTTTCTGGTTCAAAATTACTGCCTTTTCATTAGAGAAGAGGAGACAGAGTACTCTGAGACATCTTTTATTAGGGCACTAATTCCATTTGTAAGATTTCTGCCCTTGTAAGCTAATCATCTTCCAAAAGGCCCCACTTAGTACTATCACCTTGTGAGCTAGGATCTCAGCATATGAATTTTCTGGTGACACAAACATTCAGACCATTGCAGTGGCCATGAGAAATCAACTTGCAGACCTCCAGCTACAGCGAGCATGAGTGACCAAGAGCACTGACTTCTGAGATCTGAAATCCACCAGTGCATAGGCAATGAGGCTGTGAGTAGGCTGCTCCCTGCCAGTTAATGACTGGGTGCAAGAGGGATACTAGGGCAGTTTCATTCCTGGAACACAGCCTCTCAGTGTGGTCACTTTGGCTCAAAGACACCTTGACAGCCTTATTGAACCTTCCTTATTCTTCACGGCAGTCTAGGACACTTTCACCCCACCTTCCTTCTCTTTTACTTGGAGACTACAGACTTGCATTGTGATCTGAAGGCTCCCTCTTCACGTTCTGTCACAAACAATTCTCCCAATAAAATCCTTGCATCTTGGTGTCTGCTTCTTGGGGAACATACACTAACACATATGTTCCTTATTGATAGTTGTTTTAAAAGTATGTTTATTACTGATTATGTGCAAAGCACTCTCTTGACTCAGTGCATGATGCAAAGCTGAATTAAACGTATTTTATTATTTCAAAGAAGTGAGAGCCTCCTACTGATGAGCGGTGTCATAAGGCTAAAAGAGACAATATTGAAAACTTTTGCCCCTTGGAAGAGAGATGCCATAAAAGTTAATGATGGACAAAATAAAATTAAAGGGCATCTTTTAAAATAGTGTCATTTAGAAATGTGGCACCAGTGCATTTCTATTCGCTAATATAACTTTGCTCTAGCATAATTCCTCAGGCAGATGTTTGAGAAGGAAATACACAAAGAAGGGTTTACAACATGGGCTTAATATAGTCTGAAATACGCTATGTATTTTGGTAATCATAGGTCTATCAGAACTAAGAACAGGATGCTAATGGAAAGAAGCTTTAATTAAACAGCTTTCTGTCAATTGTCATAACTTTGGTACTTTGTAAGGTCCTTATTTTTCTTTTTGTCAAGGTAAGTTTGAACAAGATGAGTGACAAGTCTCAATACTCTCTGAACTTATGAGTCCAGTGGTTCCACATCTTTCCACATAGATTGATAAAGTGATGATTGGAATACTGAGACAACTTATTTTATTAAAGCTTTTGTAACTGGACTGACCATCTCCACTGCTAAACTTTGGCGTGGAATTTCTGAAAGGAAATTTATCTTTCCTCTTCCTCTTCTGGCTAATTCTCAACAAGTAAAGATATGCATATATGTGTATATGTATGCATGGATATGAGTGTGTGTCTGTTTTGGAAGTAGGGGAGAAATTTCTTTTCAGATTTCTAGAAAAGAATCATTGAATACTACTTTTAAACATTGATTATATTTTACTTTTAAATAGTTATTTTATTTTATTTTCAAAAGCCTTGTAGAACACTATAGCTATATGTCATTAATTTTGACATATAATAGCAATGTAAGAGAAAAGCATTTGTTATCATCAAAGTTTTATAGATTAGGATCTTAGGAAACCCAAATTTAAAAGGATTTTTCAGCCTCAGGAGTAGATCAGACACATGCTACTTTTCAATTTCCAATTTCCATTTGTCTCTACAGATATTTCCTGTGATTTAGGAAAATTATATTAACAAGTTCAAATATTTTGGGTTTTCCCCTTTCATTACAATTCTGCTAGATACTAGAAAAATACATTAATTGCTTGACTGTGTAATATACGTACCAGAAGAGTGGGTTAATGAGAATTATCATACATGAGGTGAAATAGTTCGATTATTTCAATAAGATCAATGACTCTTTTTTTTAAAGCATCAAAGTTCAGAAATAAACTGTTCAGTAAATTCATGTTTGAGGCAGAAAGTTTCAATTTACATAAATTGCCTGTCTTTTCTGCAACTCCAAGGTAATATTTTGCATAAAACCTGAGTTCGTTCTTGGTGCTTTTGTTGTGATGAGAATCCTTAGGACTGTGTAATCTGGGATTTGATCCTCCTCAGTATGTGCCTCCTTATCAGACTCCACTAATCTCAAGGCCCTGGACTGTGTGCCTGCTTCTGTCCTCACCATCCTTGCAGATTCTCTTTGAGTTCTTTCACAGGATCAAACTTACACTCTTTTCACACTAAATACTAAATTTTTGTACGTCTGAACTCCTCCATCATTTTCTTTCTTTTTTTTTTTTCTATTCTATTTAAAGACAGGGTCTTGCTCTGTCATCCAGGCTGGAATGCAGTGGTGTGATCATAGTGACCTCGAACTCCTGGGCTCAACTAATCCTCCCACCTGAGCCTCCCCAGTAGCTGGGACTGTAGGTGCATGCCACCATACCTCGCTATTTTTTTTTTTGTAGAGATGATGTCTTGCTATATTGTCCAGGCTGGTCTCAAACTCCTGGGCTCAAGTAATCCTCCTACCTCAGCCTCCCAAAATGCTGGAATTACAGGCATAATCCATCACATCTGGTCACCTCCTCCTACTTCTGCAGACTATGCAGCTAAATAAATATCTGTGTGTTGACCCTATCTCTGCAGAACGAATGTTTAGGTCCTGGGAACTCTCTCTGTCTCTCAAAAAGTCACTTGTGTGAACTTTAATTCTACTTAAATACATATATAAAGTTTTTTTTTTCCTAAGGAATGTATAAGGCCAGAAATATACTGGGGGTACTACCAGGCTACTTCTGGTCCCTTATTTCTTAAGCCTATAGTGTTACTTCAGAACTTTTGTACCTTCTTGGCTGGGCGCAGCAGCTCATGCCTATAATCCCAGCACTTTGGAAGGCTGAGGTGGGCAGATCACTTGAGGCCAGGAGCTCAAGACAAGCCTGGTCAACA